>NC_048220.1:34925009-34948306 GCF_002007445.2 Ailuropoda melanoleuca
TTTGAGTTTGAGAAGTTCTTTGTAGATCTTGGATACCAGTCCTTTATCTGTAGTGTCCTTTGCAAATATATGGGAGAGAGCAAATCTTAAGCATGTTCCAAGCCCAGTGCAGAGCCCAACTCCTGGCTCCGTTTCAGGATGCTGAGATATGACCTGAGCCAAAATCAAGAGTTGGATGCTTAACCAGGTCTGTCAGCTCTCTAGTGGTCTCTTGTTTTTGTTTTTTTGTTTTTGTTTTTGTTTTAAAGATACATTTATTCAGGTCATGATCAAACTGTTAGCAGTCAACAGCATGGGTGCAAAAAACAACAACAACACTGCATTAAAACCCTTTGTTGGAATGCTTTACACTTTCCACAGAACAAAAACTAAAATAACCTGTTATATAGTTAGACACAAAGACAGTCCTCGAGTTTTTTGCCCAGACACGTGAGTATTGTCTAAAACGTCCTCTTTGTAGCAGCTAGGCCCTGCCACCACTGTGCTTAGCTGAGTTCACCAATCTGTTGTAACGTGTAGCTTCCCTGTCACTTCTCTGGCTCTCCTCTTCTGCTAAATTTTGTTTCCTGGCAGTGATTCAAACGTTCTGCTACTGCCATGGATACTGATGCTGCTGCTGGAACCACCATAGCCACCTTGGTTTTGTGGTTTGGCGAAGTATTGGCCTCCACCACCATAGGGGCCAGAGCTTCTGCCTCCAAAATTTCCTCCTTTCATGGGTCCAAAATTTGAGGATTTATTGTTGTAATTGCCAAAATCGTTATAGCTTCTGTCACCTCCAGAATTGCTTCCATCATTACACATCTGTTATAGCCATCCCCACTGCCACCATATCCACCGCCTTGACTGCCCCCAAAGCCCCCTCACTGACTGAAGTTTCCTTCATGACCAAAGTTGTCATTCCCACCAAAACTACCTCCATAACCACAACCAAAGTTTCCAGAACCGCTTTGACCTCTTTGGCTGAATGAAGCATTAGCCATCTCTTGCTTAGATAGAGCTTTCCTTACTTCACAGTTGTGGCCATTCACAGTATGGTATTTTTGAATGACAGTCTTGTCTACAGAGTCATGGTCATCAAATGCTATAAAAGCAAAACCTCTCTTTTTGCCACTGCCTTGGTCAGTCATGATCTCAATCACTTCAGTTTTCCCATACTGTTCAAAATAATCTCTTAGATGATGTTCTTCAGCGTCTTCTTTAATGGCACCAAGAAAAATCTTTTTCACAGTTAAGTGGGCACCAGGTCTTTGAGAATCTTCTCTTGAGACAGCCCTCTTTGGTTCCACAACTCTTCTATCCACCTTGTGTGGCCTTGCATTCATGGCTGCATCCACCTCCTCCTCAAACCCAAGCCTCTGGAGCGCCTGGTGTTTGGAGCTCTCGTTACCACACAGTCTGTAAGCATTCCCCGTTGCTCAGAATGGCTCCTCAGACTCTCATCGGTTGTTTCAAAGCTCAAACCTCTGATGAAGAGCTTCCGCAGCTGTTCAGGCTTTTCAGGAGACTGACTTAGACATGACGTCAGTGGGAGGGGAGATTTTAACGATGCTTACTCCGTGGAGTCCATGGGCAGAAAAGCTTTCTTTCTTTTTTTTTTAAAAAGACTTTATTCAATCATTTGAGGGGGTGGAGGGGCAGGGGGAGAGAGAGAGAAGCAGACTCCCCACTGAGCAGGGAGCCCGCTGCGATGCTCCGTCCCAGGATCCTGAGATCACTACCCGAGCCAAAGGCAAATGCCCAACCGACTGAGCCACCCAGGCACCTGCTATTGAAAATCTGTCTGAAGTTTTTGCAAGGTCTCTTTACTCTGCCAGCTTCAGTTTCCTTAGATATATGTGTTATAGTTAACTTCTACTGAGTAGCTTACATTTTAATCCTCTTAATAATATCTTTTGGTGGAAAAAATGTTCTTAATTTTGAGTCCAATTTAGCAATCTTCTCCTTTAATGTTAGTCTTTCTTGTATCATATTTAAGAAAATTTTCCCACCCCAAGATTGTGAGGATATTTTATGTAATCCTAGAAGCTCTGCAATCCATTGCAATTAATTTTTGTGGCTGATGTAAGTAGGTTGCAAAATTCAGTTTTTTTAACATGGATTTGTGGATAGTCAACCCATTTTCATTTATTGAAATTACCATTTTTCCTTATCACCCTGCAATGCTATTCTTGTCAGAAACCAGTTGGTCATATAATTGTGGGTAAGTTTCTGTATCCTATTCTTTTTTTCTATCCTTGTTCATATACCATATGGGATATCTTTTCCCATTTTGAAAAGATTTTTATTTATTTATTTATTTATTTATTTATTTGAGAAAGAGTGAGAGAGATCGAGCTCATGAGCAAGGGGTGGGGAGGGTAGGGGCAGAGGGAGAGGGAGCCCAAAGTGGGGCTCAACCCCAAGACCCTGGGATCATGACCTGAGCCAGCTGAAGGCAGACACTTAACTGATTGAGCAACCCAGGCACCCTGTTTTTTCCCCAGTTTTATTGAGAAATAATTGACATATGTCACTGTATAAGTTTAAGGCACACAGCATGATGGCTTGATTTACGTACACTGTAAATATATTTACAATAATAATTGTAATTGAAATAATTACCACAATAGATTCTGTTAGCAACTATTTTCTCATATAGATACAAGAAAAAGAAAGAAGAAAAGAATAAAGGAGAAAAAATGTTCTCCTTGCAATGAGAACTCTCAGGATCGATTCTAACACCTTTCTTCTATAACTGGAAGTTTGTGCCTTTTGACCATCTTTCTCCGATTCCCCCTATCCACCTTCCCTGCCTGTGGTAACCACAAGTCTGATCTTTTTTTCTATGAGCTTGTGTTCTTGTTTTTCAGTTTGTTTGTTTGTTGGTTGGTTGGTTGCACATGTGAGTGACATCGTATGATATTTGTCCCGTGTCTGATGGATTTCACTTGGCGTAATGCCTTCACGGTCCATTCATATTGTTGCAAATGGTACGATTTCCTCATTTTCTATGGCTGAGTATATATATATATATGTGTGTATATACACACACACACACACACACACACATATATACCACATCTTTATCTGTTCATCCTTTAGTGGACACTTAGGTTGTTTCTGTGTCTTAGCTATTATAGATACGCTGCTGTGAACATGAGGGTGCAAATATCTTTCCAAGTTAGTGTTTTCATTGTCTTTGGATAAATACCCAGAAGTGGAATTGCTGGATCATATGGTAACTCTATTTTTAATTTTTTGAAGATCCTCCATACTATTTTCCATGGTGGCTGCACCAATTTACCATCCCACCAACAGTGCCCAAGGGTTCCCTTTTCTGCACATCCCTGCCAGCATTTAGTATCTCTTGGTTTTTTTGTTGATGGCCCTTACACTAGGCATGAGGTGATATAGCATTGTGGTTTTCATTTGCATTTCCCTAATGATTAGTGACGTTGAGCATCTCTTCACAGACATTTGCAGAAATGTCTATTCACAAAGAAATGTCTTTGCTCATTTTTTAACTGGGTTATCTGGGTTTTTTGCTATTGACTTGCATGAATTCTTTGCACATTTTGGATATTAACCCTTTATTAGATACATGGTTTGTAAAGATTTCTAATATTATAAATATTTGTTAAAAGAAGAATTATCTTTTCGCTGTGGAGAAGCTTTTTAGTTTGATGTAGTCCCATTTATTTATTTTTTTATTTTGTTGTTTGTGCCTTAGGTGTCATGTCCAAAACTCATTACAAAGAACCATGTCAAGGAACTATGTTCCTATGTTTTGTTCTAGGAGTTTCATGGCTTCAATCTCACATTTAAGTCTTTAATCTCTTTTGAGTTAATTTTTGTGAGTGGTCTAAGATCCAGTGGGCCCAGTTTCATTCTTTACCTGTGAATATTCAATTATTCCAGCACTGTTTTTTGAAAGGACTGCATACTGAACTTTTTATGTAATGGGGTTTTCTATATAACACCTATTTGGCCCTCACAGATGCACTAACTTTGTTTACTGTTATGCACAGTATATGCAGGCTTCCCCTGTATGATTCTTGTCTTTCCTATTGGATGATGTTTCTTCACTTTGTAGAGGCCCATCCTGTGGCTTTGGAAAATCCACCCTGACCTGTCTATTGGACCACTTTGGTCTCATTGAAATAGGTCTTTAATGCTGCTAAGACTCTAACTGGAGTTGAAATAGTCTTCTCTTTCTTGGGCTTGCTTTTTTGGTAGTCAAAGAATGTTGACAATAGTGGAGATGAGCACTTGCAATTTAAGTGTCAATGAAGTACTGAGATTCGAAGTTCCTCATGATTCCGGTAACATCATCATCACAAGCACCTCATAGTTAACCTTAGGGAATGTAAATACTATTTTATTATCAACACAGCTTTAAGGCAAAGTAAATGGCAGGTGGCAACATGCCTTTCCAAGATTTCCAATTGTTCTCTGGAATAACTATGTTCCCTCATAGGACTAGGAAGAACAGTCATCTGTTCCAACTTTAACTCTTGTGTTTAAATCTCACCTATTAGTGGGCTTCTATCTAGTCAATGCTTAAATCCTTCAGGTGATAGATCAGGATCAGCAGTTGCTTATACTGGTGCTGAAACCTCTCTTGGAATTTCGGTTAATTTATCTTAATCCTTGACTTCAGAATAATTCTACTTTATTATCTCCATGATCCTCCTTCAAATGTTTGTTAATAACATCTATAGTCCACTTTAAATTTTCTTTCTGCCAAATAATCCAGTCCATCAACTACTTCTCATTTGATGGTGCTTCAAGTTTTCCTTCCTCAGCATGTTTGCATTTTGTCTTTGTGCTTTCGAAAAAGAACTACCCGGAAGGCTACTCCAGGACCGTCTGACCACCGCAGTGGCCTGAGGTCTGCTAGCTCCCCAGCACCTTTCCACTCCTGCTCACTCAGTGCACAGAACTCTAGTAATTAGGTCTAAAATCTCGTTAATTATCTTCTGACTCAAAGCTGCACTTTCACTTCATCACACAAAATGTAAGTACTTCTTTCCCCATCTCATAGGATGCTGCTAAGTTTCTTTTCTTGTGTCTGTTCTTTTGTTGGCACTCAGTCTATCACTTCATTGGGGTAAGCCAGGTGGGGAAGTACCTCAATCTCACTGCTTTCAGAGCACATTGAAATTTTATAACCGATGTAGTTTTTCATTCAAGAAATACATGTATAGACTTATTATATGTTAGGTGTTGGCAGAAGGGATATGTAGGTTGGAAAGTGAACAAACTGTGAGGAGTTGGAGACAAAGAACATCTGTTTCAAGAAGTTTTGCTCTGAAGAGAGTGAGAAATAAGAGTCTTTGCTGGAGGTGGACATGGGATTTAAAGGAGTTTTAAGGTGCAAAGTGATGTACTTCAAATAAAGATTTGTGAAGACAACTGTCAGGCCCATTCTAAATACTTTTTTTTTTTTTTTTTTTTTTGCAGGCTCAAAATTCCGAGTTCCTTTAGTCATTCACCAGAGTGGCAAGAAAATAATGTCATAGACCCTCCTTAGAGCTTTCCAGAGTTTAACACATAAAAGACAGGTATCCACTGTTGGGGTAATAAAGGAAGAAAACACCTTGAGAAAATGTATTTTTGTCCTGCTAAGAAATAGCAAAAGCAACTGTGGAGCTCAAGAGGGAAATTTCTTCTAGCATTAGGGATCCTAGTAGTGGATTTCCAAATAACAGTTACTAAAGAAGCACGTTTCAGTATTGTGTGGAGATGGTCTTCTCTGGCGTGGCTGCACTTGAGGATCCATAGGAAGAATGATGAGACTCTGCTAGGCAGATGGAGTTACTCCTTTATCTCTGCAAGCCCTGCACTTATGCATGCTTCTATTATAGAATGTTAAACTGGGAATTCTAATTTTTTCACTTTTTTTATTTCTCTCTTCTACTCAACTACTAGAGGTCATGACCTTTTGTTTTTCATCTCCGGAGTCAAGCACAACTGGTCAATATAAAGGTACCTGATAACCACTAAATTTTACTTCTGAACCAGTATTACACTATATGTTAACTATCTAGAATTTAAATAAAGAAACAACAACAAAAAAAGGTACCCGATAAAATGGGAAAAATCCATTCACCCTAAGCATTTGAGAGCACAGTATACTTTAATAAATTTACAAAGAAATGGCGGAAGAGATAACATCACATACCAGACAACAAGATACTGAAAAAACCACACCTTAGAATCTTTAGCAACGTTTGCCTTTAGAGCCGCTTTTATGCAGTCTTTCTTGTTCAGTTCACCCCCAAGCTGAAGCCAAGCCCGCAAATATTTGGTTGCTCCTTTTCCTTCTTCTTCTTTTCTACCCCTTCCACTTAAGAATAAAACAACCAGTTTCTTTCCTTATCTAAAACAGAGCCAAGTGACATGTAGGTCCTCGATACCACACCCAGATCATTTTTTTCAGGGTCTTTTCCCAATAAAGACGGAAGTTTCCCCAAGATAAATCCTGGTGCCACCTGTTAAGTTAATAACATTTCCAGCACATTACATAATAATTGAAAGCCCAGCCTTTGAAGAACAACATAATTTCAGATCTACCTGTGTGACTCTCAGCAAAATTTCACATTTATGACCCTCCGTTTTTAGTCTTTTCTCTAAAATCCCTGGTGCTGATGAGTTTTGGAATTCAGATGTTTTCTCAATTTTAGAAAAGTCATTTGATGCTCATACTGTTTATTACAGAAAACTCCATGGTGTCTAGGGTAGTACTGTCTGGTCAAACACAGTAGTGATTCTGCAGCAAAACAAAAAATATAAAGAAAATAAATAGCCTTAAGTCATCTCTTGATAGGCTTTGCTATCAAATGAGTTACAAAATAAACCAGACAAAACCTCCAGTTCTCAGAAGTCTGTAGGGTTTGGAATGATGAATTAGGGATTGTGGTCTTATATCTACTTCATGGGCTTGTCACAAGGCATAAAGAGGATGACACTAAAGGCTTAATACATGGTTATTACTACTTCAGCCAGCTCGTGTTAAACTTAGGATCAACTTCCTGCCATTTCTTTTCCCTCTTATTGGTAAAATCTTTCCATATTGTGTACTTAATTTATAGAAAGCTTCCAAACTGCTTTTATATTAAGTTGTTTTTTTGTTTTTTTTTTTAAGCAGTAAGCCTTCAGTGTTGCAGACCACCTCCATTAGACCCAGCACGGTTGTGAACACCTCCCATTCTTGCTTCCCTATTGACAGAGTCCTAAGTCTCACTTTCCAGCAGCTTTGCCTTCTCCCAGACTGGCACTGGTTCCTTTCCAGGAATTATTAACTAAGAGTTCAAGCAGGGGAGAAGGAAGCCTTCCAGTTGGCAAATGTAAATGTTTACTGAAAGAATATAAAATATTTTTATGACATATGAGAACAAAGAAAAATTTTTATAGCCAAAGGTAGAAGCTTGTATTTGGGCACAGAAGATCAATATGCAACCGACCACATTTCAAATAAGGAAGTACAGGATGAGTATGGAACAAACAGAGCAAGAGGAAGAGGATGTCAAGAAAGTTAAAATAAATGGAACAGGTTTTGATTTCTGGCCCTACTGTTCTTTTTAAAAAAATTTTTTAAAGAGATTTTATTCCTTTGAGAGAGAGAGTGAGAGAGAGCAAGAGCAGGGGGAAGAGGGAGAAACATACTCTCCTCTGAGCAGGGAGCCCGATGCTGAGTTCTATCCCAGGACTCTGGGATCATGACCCTCACTGAAGGTAGACGCTTAATTTACAACCGAGCCACCCAGGTGCCCCTGGCCCTACTGCTCTTAAACTAACTTCTCACATTTTATTAGTGAATTCATTCTTGCTGGTTTTAATGATCCTTTGTTAGTCTTTCTCACATCTCTAGATACATAGTATATGTCACCAGACTCTACCTGCTTTCATTCTACCATGGGGCATTTCCACTGAGGCCTTGAAATCTTTTCAGACATACTTTATAAAACAAATCTGATTATCTCTTCTGTCAATCCTTCTTTTTCAGACTTCTCCCATTTTCTTGAGAGCATCGTCATTATTTTGGATCTTAGGCCTAAAGGCATCTTTTGTGGCTACTTTTCTGTGGCCCTAGATCTAACCAACCACCAGTTTTCCTAGTTCATCTTTTAATCTACATCCTGTTTCTATTCCTCTTCCACCACTCTGTCCCATGCCCAGATCATTTCCCTGTGTTCTTTCAGATGGGCTCTCCTATGTGCTACAGTGTGCATCAAATGGTCAAAGGAGCAGAGGACCTGGATTTATGAGTTGGTTTGACCACTCACCAATAGTGTATTCTCTGTCCCCTCTCTGTACCTCACCACTTACCTTTGTTCCCTGACAGTCACCAAGTCATGTTGAGCCTACTTTCAACATACGGACTCTGTTCTCTTTCTGATGTAGTGTCTCTCTATTTCCCTAATTCAGACCATTATTTACTCTTTGAAACAGTTTCCTAACTGCTCTCACTACATCTTACTATCCTTTAGGCAAACTTTCGAGTTTTGGATAGTTTTAGATTTATTGAAATGTTGAAAAGATATTACAGAGAGTCCATGTATACCCCTCATCCAGTTTTCCCTACTCTTAACATTTTACATTATCTTGGTACATTTATCATGACTAAGGAAGCAACACTGACACATTACTATTAACTAAACCTCAGACTTGATTCCGATTTCACTGTTTTTTCCATCAATGTCCTTTTCCTGTCCCAGAATCTAATCCAGGATACTATATTGAATTTACTAGTCATGCTTCCTTAGTCTCGTCTGGTCTGTGACACTTTCTCATTTGTTCCTTGTTAATATACCCTGCTTATTCCTGGACAAGTTTTGTGGAGCACTAGCCATTTTTAGAATATCCCCTCGGTTTGGGTTTGTTCAATATTTTTCTCATGGTTAGACTGGAGCTGAGGATTTTGGATGGGGAGAGCATCACAAAAATAAGACACCCTTCTCACCATATACCATGGGTGTGTGCTATTCATATGACTTGCCATGATGGTGTTAAACTCGGTTACTTGGTTCAAGTAGTACTTGCTAGTTTCCTCAACTGCAGAGTTATCTTTTATCCCTTTTCACAGTCTATTATTTAGCACAAAGTCAGTAAATGTGGCCCACATAGGGGAGAAGGGAAGTTAAGCTCCATCTCCTCGAGAGTGGAGAATCTATATAAATTATTTTGAATTCTTCTCTAAGGAAGAATTGTCTCTTCTCTTGTTGTATTTATTCATGTATCCAATAATTTATTTATATCAATATAGAAGGACAAAGTTTCATGGATATTTATTGTTGGTTTTGGTTATAATTCAGTACTACATTGTGTATTTTTTTAGTGAAATTGTTCCAGTTTCTGCCAGGGGGAGTGCTTTCCGCTCCTGTAGCCTTGCAGCATGCTCTGATTCTTTTGTTTTCTGCTCAGTTCCTTAGTTTCAGGCACTGTAAGATATTTGGCGAGCCATCTTGTATTTTGCCTGCCTCAGCCCTAGAATCAGCCATTTCTCTCCTGCCAGCTTTTTAATCCTCTGATCTGTTCTTCACTCGGAAGCAGAATGATCATGTAACTCTCTTAAACATTTTCACTGACCCCTTTTGTAGTTACAATAAAATGCATAATTGCTCGTTTGTAATTTGTCCCTCGCCTAGGAACCAACTTACCTTCATTTAGTGTAGATTTCATTTCTTCTGGGAAGCCATCTTCCACTCATCCCAACTCCCCAGACATGGGTTTAAAATCTTTTCTATGCATTTCCTTAGTGCTCTGTCCACCTGGTAGTAGGCTCTGAATAAACTACACTGAATGAATAATATTATGATCTTTACAATGGCAACTAACCAGCGTCCTCATTTGAAAAATGGGTATTTGAAATCCTTACAGATTAATAGTTTGAATGCAGTGAGGTAGGTTTGTGAAAATTCTATGTGAATTTTAATCAACTCCCAGATATAAGTTATGCTAGCAAATAGAAGTGAGGAATGAAATAAGTTTCATTACTTTTAAGGCAGTGGTTCTTGAAGAATTGACCCCTTTATCATTATGTACTACTCTTCTTTATTTCTTATGACTTTCCTTTGAAGTCAGTTCTTTCTGAAATTAATATAGCTGCTTTGATTACTGTTAACATGGTATATTTTTCTCCATCCATTTACTTTTAATCTGTGTCTTTGTATTTAAGGAGGGTGTTTGGTTTTTGTTGTTGTTGTTGTTTTTTTGTTTTGTAGAAAATATACAGCTGGGTCATGGTTTTTTTTTTTATCCACTATGACAATCTCTTATCTTTTTGTGTATATATATATATATATGTGCATATGTGTATGTATTTTTGAGAGACAGAAAGAACAAGCACGAGCAGGGGGAGGGGAGGGGGGGAGAGCAAGTGGACTCCACGCTGAGCATGGAGCCCAACTTGGGGCTTGTTGCGGGGCTCGATTCCATGACCCTGAGATCATGACCTGAGGCAAAATCAAGAATCATACGCTTAACCAATCGAGACACTCAGGCACCCTGACAATCTTTTGTCTTTTAATTGGTGCATTTAGACCACTGACATTCAAAGTAATTATTGATATAGTTGGGTTAATATCTACCATGTTCAGTGCTGTTTTTTGGTTTTTTGGCTGTGTTCTTTGTTCTTATTTTTGTCTTCTACTCTTTCCTGCTTTTGGGGATTTTAACTGAACATTTTGTATGATTCTGTTTTCTCTCATTTCTTAGCATATCAGTTATACTTTTAAACTTTTTTTAGTGGTTGTCTTAGAGTTTGCAATATACATTTAAGATTTGGTCCGTTTTCAAATAGCACTATACCACTTCATGGGTAGTGTGAGTACTTTATAATAACAAAATAATCCCAACTCTTCCCTCCTGTTCCTTGTGTCATTACTGTCATTCATTCCACTCATATATAAGCATACATAAATACATGTATAATATATACATATACATATATATGCATGATCAAATACTTGGTTGCTATTATTATTTTGAACTGTTAGATAATTAAGAATAAAAATAATGTAAGTTTTTATTTTACCCTCACCTGTTCCTTCCTCGATACTCTTCCTTACTTTATGTAGATCCAAGTTATTTTCCTTCTCTCTGAAGTACTATTTGAAAACACTTTTTACAAGGCAGGTATACTGGCAACAAATTTTCTCAATTTTTATCTAAAAAAGTCTTTATTTTTCTTTCACTCATTAAGGATATTTCACAAAGTACAGGATTTTAGTTGGTGGAATTTTTCTCCCAACACTTTAATTATTGTGTTCCACTCTCTTCTTGCTTGCATGGTTTCTGAGAAGTCAGATGTAATTTTTATCTTTGTTTCTCTATAGGTAAGGTGGTATTTTTCCTCTGGCTTCTTTCAAGATGTTTTTCTTTATCTTTGATTTTCTTTCTTTCTTTAAAATGTTATGCATGGGTGAAGGGGTTTTTTGGCATTCATCCTACACAGTGTCCTCTGAGCTTTCTGGATCCATGGTTTGGTGTCTGAAATTAATTTGGGGATGTTCTCAGTCATTGTTTCAAATATTTCTTCTGTTCCTTTTCTTTCTTCTCCTTCTGGTATTCCCATTAAATGCATGTTATACCTTTTGTAGTTGTCCCAAAGTCCTTGGATATTCTATGTTATTTTTCAGTCTTTGTTCTCTTTCTTTTCAGTTTTCAGGGATTATATTACTATATCAGTTAGTTTAGAGTGTCCGTCCTAAGCCATGCACAATCTACTTATAAGCCTATTGAAAGCATTCTTCATTTTTGTTATAGTGGGTTTTTTTTTTTATCTCTAGTATTTCTTTTTGGTTCTTCCTTAGGAGTTCCATCTTTCTGCTTATATTGCCCTTCTGGCATGCTGTCTACTTTATCTATTAGAGCTCTGAGCATATTAGTCATACTTGTTTTAAATTCCTGGTCTTATAATTCCAACATCACTTCCATGTCTGGTTCTGATGCTTTCTCCATCTCTTCCCATTGTGTTTTTTGCCTTTGGATGCCTTGTTTTTTTTGTTCTTTTTTTTTTTTTTTATACCTGGATATGGTGTACTAGGTAAAAGGGACTGTTATAAGGTGGCCTTTAGTAATGTGGTGGTGAGGAGTCAGGGAGGGAAAGTGTTCTACGCCTTATGATTAGGTCTCAGTCCTAGTGAGCCAACACCTCTGGACCGTGAACTTCACAAATGTTTCTCAGTTTTTGTTCTCCCCACTTAGATGGGACAGGATGGCTAAATGGCCTGTAGCTGGGTATTTCTCTTCCCCACATCAGTTAGGCTCTGATAATACCCCGGTTGGTAGGCTGTAGTTAAAAAGTTTCCCCTAAGGGCATTCCTTGTTAAAAAGAACAGAATGCTCTGGCACATTTTAAAATGGTGCCTTTTCCCCTTTCCTCTGCTGGAAGCCCAAAGGATTTTTCTGTATATACTGTAGGAATCCTGTCAAGCCCCTGGAGATAAATCTTACAATATTGTGGAGTCTTCTGGAGTTTTTAACTCTCAGACTTGTCCACACAAAGCTTCCAGCAATTCATCAATTACAGTTCCGGGTTTCCTACCCCAGTACTGGGGTGCCATAGCAATTTCCACTGATGAGCCTCTGCTCTGGTAGTGCATGATTGCCTGTAATTGCCTGGCTGTCTGTCCAGTTTTGCAGCAGCAGTTTGACAGATCCAAGAAGAATTGTTGATTTTTCAGTCTGTTCAGCTTTTTAGTTGTTGGGACAGAATGGCAACTTGCAGGCTTCTAACACTGGAACCCGAATCAGCTCTGTACCTTCTAAATACTTTCTGCTATTGTTGATGATAATGTCTTGGAAGTCTTGGATTTGGCATCCATGCTAAGAAATGCAGAGGATTGGATATTAATGCAGCCTGTGTTCCGTAGAAAGTCTCCCTGTTTATCACACTTCTGGCATTACAAATCTTGGAGTTCTCCCTCTATACTGCTAAATATTTAGGGATGCTGTAAAAATCTCTGAGAATTAGAGGCTTTCAAGGCTTCCAGGTTTATTGGTCAGTTTGATTACTCTGCCATCACTCCATGTACAACCCCTCCCCCAGATACACACACACACACACACACACACACACACACACACCCCCAAATCCATTGTAATAGTTTCCACATCTTCTCCAGCATTTGAGATAGTTTCTTTTAGCTGGCTTATCATCTGAGAAGTAGATCAAAACTGGAAACGATAAGCCCTCCCTTCCCTTTTTTAACTTTGTAATTCCTTATCTTCCTCTAGCAGGGTGCCTAGCACAAAGATATTCACTAACGTATTGTCTGTTGCTTTGCTTTGTTTTGTTTTCAGGACAAACTGTAGCGCCATCTCTGAACTGGCCAGAAGAGGGCACTGGTGACCATTTTTAAGATGATTCGTCTCAAATTTCACAAACCCCATGGTTTCCTGTAGTTTTTCCTTTTATTCTGCCCTGGCAGAAATAAAATGTACAGGGACACCTGGGTGGCTCAGTCGGTTAAGCGTCTGTCTTCGGCTCAGGTCATGATCCTAGGGTCCTGGGATTGAGTTCCATGTTGGGCTCCTTGCTCAGCAGGGACCCTGCTTCTCCTTCTGCCTGTCACTTCCCCTGCTTATGCATTCGTGCTCTCTCTCTGGCAAATAGATAAGTAAAATCTTTAAAAAAAGAGAGAGAGAGAGAAGAAAAAAGAAATAAAATGTACAGTTATGGGACTTCTAGAGCAGAGTAAAGTATCTCACATAATCTAATTCAGCTGGTCAACCTGAAAGTCCCAGCTCTCAGGATCTGTCAAAGTGTCATTCTTTAAATAAAGTATTGGTGAGACAGTGCGAGCTATTTTAAATATTTCAAAAGAGAAATATTTTAAGTATTTAAATTGGTGTTGAACATGAGGGAGATTTGCTTTTGACTTAAATATTATAGTCTCATTTACCTTATAGCCAAAATGTTTTTTAAAAAAAATGGAACCCAGAGAAAAAAATAATTTGTGCATCAACATTTACTGTGCTGAGGAATTCTGCTTGTGATAGAGTCCAAGAAATGGCAGATGAGAAGCTTCACCAATTCTAAAATGGTTTCTTCTTGAATTAAGCTTCAGGTTAAGGAAGCTGTTAGAATCTATGATCATAGAATTGGAAAAGGTATTAAAGATGATGTAATCCATCTTCTCTTCTATTATAAGAACCTTTCTACAGTAAATACAGCCTCAGCCAACCACTGTTTGTTGATTTCGGTACCGAAATACTAAACAGTACATTCTTGTAATTTCTTATTACATTTCAAAAAAAAAAACTCTCAAATTTTGTTCTATATCCTACTCTATTCTTCTTTTGTTAGGATAGCCCTCCAAGTATTTGAATAGCATCTTAAGGTCTCCTTGATTCATCTTATCTCAAGGCTGATGTTACCATATTCGTTAACTGTCTCTCATATGATCCTTTGAAAGCCTTGGACACCCTTTTTAATATGGGTTTGTTGTGGATTAAATATGGCCATGTGGTTTTTGCAGTAACTTCCACCAAAGAGTCTTTTTCCTCTCCCCTCAGATCTGGACTGGACCTATGGCTTTATTGTAATCACAGAATATAGCATAAAAGATGTTGTATATCTGTTGAGGCTAAGACATTAAGACATCTACAGCTGCAATTTTCATTTCTTGGAATGCACCTTCTTGAACTTATAGACAGCCAAGACTTCTTGTGGACAGTCTCTGCTGAGCTCCTAGCCAAAGCCAACCATAAATGCCAGTATTTTGTGTGTCCACCATCCCAGTGCCCCAATAAATATCCATGAAGCAGAGGAATAATGCAGTCATTTCAAGAATCATGAAAAATAATAAACTGGGGTTTACTATTTGCAGTAGTTTGTTATGGAGTAATTTGTTTTGGAGCTTTGCAGTAATTTGTTTTGCTGCCTGAAATAACTGATAGAATTTTGCAAATGGCTTCAAAGTGTTGAATTCAGTTCTAAATAGGTTGCCTGTGAATAATAACCAGTAATAAAATGAGCTTTTTTCTTCTTTGATTTTGGTAGCACATCCATAGATAATTCTAGTAGATTTTTACATCTCGGTTTTCATAACGTGTGGAGTTTAAATGGTTTCTGAGACTTGAACACTTTTTGCTCATGTTGACTTAAAAAGAAAGACCATTGACCTTATGTCTTATTTCTCAGTTCCTTCTTCTGGCAATCAAGTAATGAGGCCTGAATTTTTTTTCTAGATTTGTTGGAATGAGAACGATGATTTTCATTATTGTAATGCCAACTGTAAACCAAGGGACTGAACATATACCATCTAAATTAATCCACACAGCCCTGTATGGTAGGCATTAGTGATCCTTCTTTATAGATGAATAAGCTGAGAGTCAGAAAGGTGAAATGATTTGCTATAGGAATTAAATGAAAGAGATTGGGCTTGATCAAAACTTCTCTGATCCCCGTCAACTGTTCTTTCTATTTCATCATCAATACAAGTGGATGGAGCTAGTAAACTGAGGCATGAATACAGGATAAGATCAGACCTAGGATACCCCAGTTGAAATGAGCAACCTACTACATGAATGGTCCACCAAGATTACTCTTATACTAAGTACTAAGGGTCACTCCTGGGAAAAGGTGTTTATTCAGGGCTGGGGGCAGAGAATTTTGATCATAAGCTTGAAACATCTGGTAGTGCCAGAAAACAGGGCAGTGTGAAAAGAATGTTGGGGACATCACCAAAGGCAAAGAGGCCAGCTTGAAGGGGCTCAAAATTTGGGGCTCAAGTAAAACTTTAGAGTAATGGATCATAATCCATTTAACAAAGTAGGAAACCATGAGTCCATTTTGATATTTAAATGACAAATTGAAAATTTGATTAGGAATGGGATATTTACATCGTTTCAGAGTAACTTCCCACAAAATACTTGTTAATTACAACAGGAAAAAAGTATTCTGGAGAAGTCTGGCAGACTTCGCTTTAATCAAGTGATCGAGATAAACAACATAAATAAGTAAGGGGACAAGCCATGTGCCAACTTAGATGGGATCCACTGGGAACACAGTCTGGCTTCTTCCATAACCTGAACGTAGCCAGGAGGAAATATCAGACAAACCCAACTGAGCAACATTCTACAAAAAAGCTGGCCTGTAATCTTCAAAAATGTCAAGGTCATGAAAGTCAAGGAGAGACTGAGAAGTCTTCCGGACCGAAGATGACTAAAGACCTGACAGCTGAGTGTAATGCGTGATTCTGAATCGGATCCTTCACTGTAAGGGACATTATTCAGACAACTGATGAAATTTGAATTGGATCTAACTCTTAGATGGTAACAATGTATAAACGTTAAATTCCTGATTATGGTCATGTTGGAGAATGTCTTTGTTTGTATGCACTAATATTTGCAGGCGAGAGAGCATCGGGTCATCAGTTTACTCTCAAATGGTTCTGGAAAAAAAAAATTGTACTGTACTCAGATCTTTACTCAGATCTTTTCTGTAAGTCTGAAGTTGTCTCAAATTCAAAACCGTATACCAAAAAAACCTCCCTTATTTGTTTACAGGATACAGTGATTATCTGTTCTCCTCCTGTTCTTTGCAGCAAGCTAAAGAAATATGGAATTCCTTAAAGAGAAGATTGTAAACAGCACTTCCTAAATATTACTCAAAATTAAATACACAAGTACTGTTCATGAAGTTGTTGGTCATGGTGGATGCTGTGTTTGAAGTTATGGTTAAGAGGCTGGAAAACTAAAAGAGATGGAGAGGTGATGATGACGGTGGTGGTGGTAGTGATGTTAATAGTAATATCTAACATATATTGTGTGCCCATTCTGAGGTACTAATTTTTGTAAGCATTTTGCATGCATTAACTTATTACTCCTTTTAACAATCCCATAAGGAACTCATTTTGTTGGCTTTATTTTCTAAGTCGATAAAACTGATGCCTAGAGAGAGAACATAACTTCCTCAACAGAGTAGCTAGGACGGGAATCCAAAAACAGCTAACCCCAGAACCTGTGCTCTTAATCACTAAAGGAAGAATAAGGGCAGTCAAGGAAAAAAAGAGCAGTTGCAACACTAGAAGGATTTGGAGAAGGTGGAGACATTGTTGAGAAAGCATCATCTATAGTGCACGTTTGTACCAGGCTTGCCAGGGGCCCACACACCTTAGTAAAAATGCCACTGCAAACTGTACTGCTGGTCAATAGACTAGAGTCACAGTGTAAACATTTGGAATGGGGGAAATGATTTGTAGTTGAGATGCTGAGTGAGGACCTAAACTTGGCAAAGTGTACCGTGAAGTTTTCATGTTCCTTTCCACGTTGCACCCACATGGTGTACATGCTATTTGTCTTTCACTGGAAAGGTATCAAGCACACACATTTAAGACAAGGCAAGGCTAAGCCTTTTTTTTGTGTTTTGTTTTGTTTTTTCTTTAAGTAGAGCCTGATGCGGGGCTTGAACTCACAAGCCTGAGATCGAGACCTGAGCTGAGATCAAGAGTCAGACACTTAACCCACTGAGCCACCCAGGTGCCCCAAGGCTAAGCCTGATTGATTCAGTTGCTGAAGAGACAGGAACCCCTTTTAGATCAGGCAGTTTATCACTTACATAGACAGCAAAGAGAAGAATAAACCCAAAGTGCCAGCTCCCTGTCCTCTTTGTCCCATACAGCAAAAAGGATGACACCAGCCAAGAAGGGGTTGGATGACTACAGCATGAATTGTGGGGTATCCTCTTACTTGAGTGTCCATTCTAGACTACAGCAAAGAGGTTTTGGTTTTGTATTCTGTAGCTCTTTTCTGAGAGGGGTAGAGTAGGAAGTCTTAGACCTCATAGAACCTGGGAGGAGATGAGGAATGTCTTAAGACAGCTTTCCAGAGGAGATGGAAGGGTGAGTGGGAGATAACCTCACAGTAGCTCCAACAGGCCCCCCACCTCTCAGGTTGGCGTTCCAAGAGAATCGCAGGTGTCCCCAAGACTCATATAAGCTACAGTTTGATCCTTTGCCAGTGGCAAGGTTTCCAGGGTACCATGGTGAAGTCATTCCTCTATAAAGAGCAGTTGAAAGGAAAGACTTTTTTTTTTTTTTTTGGAAGGCAAGATTAAGGACAAGATCATGGTGTGGAGAATGCATGCTGGACATTGAAGAGCTATCTTCTGTGAGGGCTTCACATTTTTACTGAAAGTAAAGTGTAGCAGATGCTCTCTTGGTCCCCTAAAAAGACAGTGACATTAACTATGAATGTGGGAGTGGACCATAGATTGGCAGTATGTGGTCATCTGAGCCCAGAGTCGTCCTGGTCACTAAGAGATCTTTCTGCCTCCCCTTCCACTAATCTGCTTATGAATTCTTATGACCAGATTTTCCTCTGCATAAGAATCCATATTTCTCACTATTGAGCAAGTCTTACCAGATATGCAATGAAAAAATAGAGAAGCAGGACTGCATCAAATGAAAAGCTTCTGTACAGCAAAGGAAACCAACAACAAAAAGAAGAGGCAACCTTCTTTTTTTTTATAATTAATTTTATTTTATTATATTATGTTAATCACCATATAGTACATCCCCTGATTCTGATGTAAAGTTTTGCTTCATTAGTTGCGTATAACACCCAGTGCACCATGCAATACGTGCCCTCCTTACTACCCACCACCAGTCCATCCCCTTCCCCCACCCCCTCCCCTCTGAAGTCCCCAGTTTGTTTCCCATAGTCCATAGTCTCTCATGTTTCATTCCCCCTTCTGATTACCCCCCTTTTCTTTATCCCTTTCTTCCCCTACCGATCATCCTAGTTCTTATGTTCCATAGATGAGAGAAATCATATGATAATTGTCTTTCTCTGCTTGACTTATTTCACTTAGCATTATCTCCTCCAGTGCCGTCCATGTTGCAGCAAATGTTGAGAATTCGTTCTTTCTGATAGCTGAGTAATATTCCATTGTATATATGGACCACAGCTTCTTAATCCAGTCATCTGTTGAAGGGCATCTCGGCTCCTTCCATGATTTGGCTATTGTGGACAATGCAGCTATGAACATTGGGGTGCATATGGCCCTTCTCTTTACTACGTCTGTATCTTTGGGGTAAACACCCAGTAGTGCAATGGCTGGGTCATAGGGTAGTTCAATTTTTAACTTTTTAAGGGACCTCCACACTGTTTTCCAGAGTGGCTGTACCAACTTGCATTCCCACCAACAATGTAGGAGGGATCCCCTTTCTCCACATCCTCTCCAACAATTGTTGTTTCTTGCCTTGTCTATCTTTGCCATTCTAACTGGCGTAAGGTGGTATCTCAGTGTGGTTTTGATTTGAATTTCCCTGATGGCTAATGATTTTGAACATTTTTTCATGTGTCTGTTAGCCATTTGTATGTCTTCATTGGAAAAGTGTCTGTTCATATCTTCTGCCCATTTTATGATTTGTTTATTTGTTTCTCGTGTATTGAGTTTGAGAAGTTCTTTGTAGATCTTGGATACCAGTCCTTTATCTGTGGTGTCCTTTGCAAATATATTCTCCCATTCCGTGGGCTGTCTCTTAGTTTTTTTGACTGTTTCCTTGGCTGTGCAGAAGCTCTTTATCCTGATAAAGTCCCATAAGTTCATTTTATCTTTTATTTCTCTTGCCTTTGGAGATGTGTCGTGAAAAAGGTTGCTCTGGCCGATGTCATAGAAGTTGTTGCCTATGTTCTCCTCTAGAATTTTGATGGATTCCTGTCTCACATTGAGGTCTTTCATCCATTTGGAGTTTATTTTTGTGTATGGTGTGAGAGAGTGGTCAAGTTTCATTCTTTTGCATGTAGCTGTCCAATTTTCCCAGCACCATTTATTGAAGAGACTGTCTTTTTTCCACCGGATGTTTTTTCCTGCTTTATCAAAGATTAGTTGCCCAAAGAGCCGAGGGTCCATTTCTGGGTTCTCTATTCTGTTCCATTGGTCGATGTGTCTGTTTTTGTGCCAGTACCATGCTGTCTTTGTGATCACAGCTTTGTAGTACAGCTCGAAATCCGGCATTGTGATGCCCCCAGCTTTGTTTTTCCTTTTCAACAGTTCCTTGGAGATTCGGGGCCTTTTCTGGTTCCATACAAATTTAAGGACTATTTGTTCCAGTTCTTTGAAAAATGTCCTCGGTATTTTGATCGGGATAGCATTGAAAGTGTAGATTGCTCTGGGTAGTATGGACATTTTAACTATGTTAATTCTTCCAATCCATGAGCATGGAATATTTTTCCATCTTTTTATGTCTTCCTCAATATCTTTCAAAAGTGATCTATAGTTTCTAGCATATAGGTCCTTTACGTCTCTGGTTAAGTTAATTCCAAGGTAACGCATGGTTTTTGGTGTTATTGTAAATGGGATGGATTCCCTAATTTCTCTTTCTTCAGTCTCGTTATTCGTGTATAGAAATGCAACTGATTTCTGGGCATTGATTTTGTATCCTGCCACCTTACTGAATTGTTCTATAACTTCTAATAGTTTGGGAGTGGATTCCTTTGGGTTTTCCATATAGAGTATCATGTCATCTGCAAAGAGAGACAGTTTGACTTCTTCTTTGCCGATTTGGATACCTTTGATCCCTTTTTGTCTTCTGATTGCTGTTGCAAGGACTTCTAGTACTATGTTGAATAATAGTGGCGAGAGTGGGCATCCTTGTCGTGTTCCTGATCTTAAGGGAAAGGCTTCCAGCTTTTCCCCATTGAGAATAATGCTTGCAGTAGGCTTTTCATAGATGGCTTTTATGAGATTGAGAAATGTACCCTCTATTCCTACACTCTGAAGGGTTTTAATCAGGAAAGGATGCTGTATTTTGTCAAATGCTTTTTCTGCATCAATTGAGAGGATCATATGGTTCTTGAGTCTTTTCTTGTTGATATGATGTATCACATTGATTGATTTGCGAGTGTTGAACCATGCTTGCATCCCAGGTATGAATCCCACTTGGTCATGATGGATAATCCTTTTAATGTACTGTTGGATTCTATTAGCAAGGATCTTGTTGAGGATTTTGGCATCCATATTCATTAGAGAAATCGGTCTGTAATTCTCCTTTTTGAGGGGGTCTTTGCCTGGTTTGGGGATCAAGGTAATATTAGCCTCATAGAATGAGTTTGGTAGCTTTCCTTCTGTTTCTATTTTTTGAAATAGCTTTAGGAGAATAGGTATTATTTCTTCTTTGAATGTTTGGTAGAATTCCCCAGGAAAACCGTCTGGGCCTGGAGTTTTATTATTTGGAAGGTTGTTTATCACTGACTCAATTTCTTCATAGTTAATTGGCCTATTTAAGAAATCTATTTCTTCCTGTTTCAGTCTTGGTAGTTTATAGGTTTCCAGGAAGGCCTCCATCTCTTCCAGATTGTTTAGTTTTTTGGCATATAGCTGTTGATAAAAGTTTCTAATAATCCTTGCAATTTCAATGGTGCTGGTCGTGACCTCTCCCTTTTCAGTCATAATTTTAATAATCTCAGTCCTTTCTCTTTGTTTTTGGACAAGTTTTGCCAGTGGTCTATCAATTTTATGGATTCTCTCAAAGAACCAGCTTCTAGTCCTGTTGATCTGCTCTACTGTGGTTCTGGTCTCTAATTCATTGATTTCTGCTCTAATCTTGGTCAACTCCTTCCTTGTCAGTGGGTTAGGCCTGTCCCTCTGTTGCTGTTCCAGTTTCTTGAGGTGAGAATATAGAAACTGCATTTTAGATTTTTCTATTCTTTTGAGTGAGGCTTGGATGGCTATGTATTTCCCCCTTAGGACTGCCTTTGCAGTATCCCATAGGTTTTGGACCGTTGTGTATTCATTCTCGTTGGTCTCCATAAATTGTTTAATTTGTTTTTTGATTTCCTGGTTTATCGAGTCATTCTTGAGCAGGATGGTTCTTAGCCTCCAAGTGTTTGAGTTTCTTCCAGGTTTTTCCTTGTGGTTGAGTTCCAATTTCAGAGCGTTGTGGTCTGAGAATATGCAGGGGATAATTTCAATCTTTTGGTATTGGCTGAGACCTGTTTTGTGTCCCAGAGCATGATCTATTCTTGAGAATGTTCCATGGGCATTTGAATAGAATGAGTATTCTTTGGTTCTGGGGTGTAGTGTTCTATATATATCTATGAGGTCCAACTCGTCGAGTATGGCATTCAAAGCCTTTGATTCTTTGCTTAGTTTTTGCCAGGGTGTTCTGTCTATTTCTGATAGTGGGGTGTTGAGGTCCCCTACTATTACTGTGTTCTTATCTATATGTCTCTTTATTTTGGTTAAGAGTTGGCTTGTGTATCTTGCTGCTCCCCTGTTGGGGGCATATATATTAATAATTGTCATATCCACTTGTTGAATACTTCCTTTAAGAATAATATAGTGCCCTTCTGTATCTCTCTCTATGGCCTCTAGTTTAAAATCCAGTCTATCTGATATGAGAATTGCTACTCCAGCTTTCTTTTGAGGTCCATTTGCGTGGAAGATGGTACTCCATCCCCTTACTCTAAGTCTGAATGCATCTTTGGGTTCAAAATGAGTCTCTTGTAGACAGCAAATGGATGGGTCATGTCTTTTTATCCAATCTGCAACCCTGTGGCGTTTTATGGGAGAGTTTAAGCCATTTAGATTGATAGAGATTATTGACAGATATGATTTTAATGATGCCATTTCTCTTTAAAGTCTTTGTATCGGTTGTGACTTGCTGCTCTGTATCACTCTTGGGGCCTTTTTACCTTTATAGAGCCCCCCTTAATATCTCCTGTAGGGCTGGTTTCGTGGTTACGAAATTGGTTAATGATTGGCGATTTTGGAACGTCTTTATTTCTCCATCAATTCTGAATGACAGCTTTGCTGGATAAAGGATCCTTGGCTGCATGTTTTTCTCTGAAAGAGCTTTAAAAATGCCCCCCCAAGCCTTTCTCTCATTCCAGGTCTCTGTAGACAGGTCTGACGTAATCCTGATACCTTTGCCTTGGTACGTGAGAAATTTCTTTGCCCTGGCCGCTTTCAATACTGTATCCTTGGATCTAATATTTGCGAATTGCACTATGACATGCCGTGGCGTAGGTTTGTCCTGGTTGAGCTTGGATGGGGTCCTCTCTGCCTCTTGGACACGAATGCTTGTTTCCCTTGCTAGATTAGGGAAGTTTTCAGCTACAATTTGTTCAAATATCTCTTCTAGACCTCTGTTTTTCTCCACCCCTTCAGGGATGCCGATGATTCTGACATTGGATCGTTTCATAGAGTCAGTAATCTCCCGTAATCTACATTCGTGGGCGTGGATTTTTTTAAGACCAGCTTCTATTTTCGTTTTTTCTTCTACTAACCCATCCTCCAATTCGCTAACGCGTTCCTCTGCCTCGGTGACCCTGGCCGTCAGAGCCTCTAGTTTTGACTG
>NC_048220.1:34949138-35006312 GCF_002007445.2 Ailuropoda melanoleuca
GGCTCCCCGCTTCGTACCTCGATACTCAGCGCTGGAGATGTTCATTTGTAGAGATCCAGATGTATCTTCCTGCGTCTCAGGCTGATTCCGTGGATATTCCTGCTGGTCTGGTACCTATCCAGCTCAACTCAGGGGACCGGCTGAAAAAGGGGTCCCCTACTCCTCCGCCATCTTAACCTCCTCAAGAAGAGGCAACCTTCTGAATGGGAGAAGATATTTACAAATCATTTATCTGATACATGGTTAATATCAAAAATATATAAAGAACTCATTCAACATAATACCAAAAAAACCCCAAACAATCCATTTAAAAAATGGTGAAGTCATTTTGATTAGACATTTTTCCAAAGAAGACATAAAATACAGATGGCCAACAAGTACAGAAATAGACGCTCAACATCATTAATCATCAGAGAAATGCAAATCCAAACCACAAAGACATAGAACTTCACACCTGTTAGAATGGCTACTATCAAAAAGATGAGAAATAACAAGTGTTGGTGAGAATGTGGAGAGAAGGGCACCCTGGGGCACTGTTGGTAGGAATGTAAATTGGTGCAGCCACTACGTAAAACAGTATGAAGCTTCCTTAAGAAAAATAGAACAACCATGTGACCCAGCAATTCCACTTCTGGGTATTTATCCAAAGAAAACGAAAACGCTAACTCAAAAAGATATACATACCCCCATGTTCATAGTGGCATTATTTAAAATAATCAAAATTTTAAAACAACCTAAGTGCCCATCAGGAGATGAATGGATAAAGAAAATATGGTGTGTATATATAATGGAATATTATTCAGCCATAAAAAGAAGGAAATCTTGCCATTTGCAGCAACATGGACAGACCTCAAGGGCATTGCTAAATGAAGTAACCCAGACAGAGAAAGACAAAATTCTGTATGATCTCAATTATATGTGCAGTCTTTTTAAAAAAAGAAACAAAACCAAGCTCGTAGATAATAGAGAACAGATTGACAGATTGGTGGTTGCCAGAGGTAGGGAGTGAGGGTGGGCAAAATGGGTGAAGAGAGTCAAAAGGTACAAATTTCCAGCTATAAAGTAAGTCATGTACATGTCATGTACAGCATGGCCACTATAATTCATAATACTCTATTGCATATTTAAATTTGCTAAGAGAATAAATCTTATAAGTTTTCATCACAAGAAAAAAAATTCTATAGGGGCGCCTGGGTGGCACAGCGGTTAAGCGTCTGCCTTTGGCTCAGGGCGTGATCCCGGCGTTATGGGATCGAGCCCCACATCAGGCTTCTCCGCCCTCAGCCTGCTTCTTCCTCTCCCACTCCCCCTGCTTGTGTTCCCTCTCTCACTGGCTGTCTTTATCTCTGTCGAATAAATAAATGAAATCTTTAAAAAAAAATTCTATAACTATGTATGGTGATGGATGTTAACTACACTTAATTGTGCCGATCATTTTGCAATATATACAAATACTGAATCATTATGTTGTACACGTGAAGTCAATATATGTCACATGTCAATTGTACTTCAAAAGAAAAAAAAGTCTTGCTGGATCAAGTGCTAGTCTCATTCAGGCAATCAGCGTTTAGTCTTTTCTAGCCATACCTTCTCATTGAACTCATGGCACAACTCACTGTTTAATAGTGAACTAAACTTTTGTTTGAAATCTGCCTTGGTGAGGCACTGTGAATGAGCAGTGGTAGGTGTGGAAAGGTAAAAGAGACACTGTTCACACTTCATTCTTTTTGGCCCACATAATCGTCTTTGTTGCTTTCTAAAATGAAACATTGTAAATTGTAGTTTTATTTCTTATCTTCTCTGTTTATTCATATCTTTGAATTTAAGAACCACTTAAATTCATGCAGTCTCCATTGAAAAATCAACCCCTGGACCAATCACTTAGCTCCCCTTCTGATGCTCCCCACGTTTTGCTTCAAGCTGGTCTTGGTTTACCAGTTACTTGGTTTACCAGTTACTTCCTGTGGTTCGTCATCCTGAGAACTCCAAAGTTCCTTGCAGTGCCTAGAAAGGGGCTAAAAGTTAGCCTCAAATGACAAAGGACTGATTTTCACTGAATAGGATTCAATCAATATGGAAAGGAGCCAGGAACAGATTTTTTTGCTTTTTTACAATCTTTACGAGTTTGACATACTGGGCTGTGACATTTGATTATATTTTATGTGGTTGTGTATGTCTGTGGTTTTTAAAGATTTTATTTATTTATTTGAGAGAGAACACGAGCAGCGGAGAGGGGCAGAAGGAGAAGCAGACTCCCCACCGAGCAGTGACACCTCCCCCCCCCCCCCCCCCCCCCCCNCCCCCCCCCCCCCCCCCCGCCAGGGCTCAGTCCCAGGACTCCAAGATCATGACCTGAGCCAAAGGCAGAGGCTAAACCGACTGAGCCACCCAGGCACCCCTAAGTGGTTGTGTTTTTAAAGGCAAATTTTAAGACCATTTCCCCCATATAAGAATTGAAGAGAGAAAATAAAAATCTCTAGTCTGACACTTCCAGCTTTAACTTCCCAATGACAGTCTCCTCTGCAGCTAAAAGGAAGTGTGTTAAATGAAATCTCAGGCTGATTCTTTTCTTTTTCCTGATCAGTGTCTTGCATCTACATTCAGTTGGCTTCATTATAACTGTCATTCCTCTTACAGAGAAAAAAAAAAACTTACTGACTTGCTTCTAACAATTTTCTTTAATATAATTAAAATGAGGCAAGATTCATTCCTGTTTTGTTCCTGCTGTATTCCTAGCATCTACCACAGAGCCAAAAATACTAAACATGCTCAGTAAATCATTGTTGAACGGCTAATGGAATTTCCATTCCTGATTATAAATTTAATCTCCACATACACACACACAAATGCATTCAAAAAGCACAGCCCAAATGAACTTAGAAACACTGGCACTTACTTCTTTTCCATTTTATTTTTCTTAGCGAGTTAATTCATTTTACAAAACAACGCTTACTGGAAGTGCATATTAATTAAGTGTTTAAAAGTAAAGAAATAGAAATCAGAAGAAGGACTTAAATTCTGGTTGCATTATTTATTATCTAAGTAATCTTGGCAATTAATTCATTGCTTCTGTCTTCAGACTTCTCATTTGTAAAGTGGGATAAAACCTCTTATGGTCAGGGATTTTGTGAGGATGAAGTAGATACTATATGCAAAGTGTAGTGCCTGGCAGTGATTAGCGGTTCCGAATAATATCAGGTGTGTAAGCCTCTGTGTTAGGATACAAATGTGAACAAGATAAACCCCCTCAGGATGTTAAAAATTAGTACTGGCAGAGAAAACATTAATTGAATAATTACACTGCAAGAAAGACAGTATCGGTAGCATCACAAAGGCATAAGAAAAGACTTGATTTCCTGTTTTAAAATACAGGTTTTACACTGGGTGTTATACGCAAATAATGAATCATGGCATACTGCATCAAAAACTGGGGATGTACTGTATGGTGACTAATGTAACAAAATAAAAATTATAAAAAAAATAAATAAAATAAGATAGAATACAGGTTTTATTATTCAGGGCAACAGATCAGGAGATGACTACCATTGAAAAGACAGTTTGTAACACTCACAGATCCCTGTGACCACATCACAGCGGGTAGGGGCTCAAGGGAAGAATGAGATCTGTCAGAAGGGTGATAAGGTGGGGTGTGTGTGTTGTGGGTGAAGTGGGCATGAGCCTTTACTGCTTCTTTTAGAAGGGACGGATGAGACAGGGTAAGCAGGGTAAGCAGGATTGGCTGGTTTGAATAATTTCTGTTGGTTCTAGGCTGTAAGAACCGTCTCTAGTTGTCTGGTACCTGGCCCTGGGTGATTAGGGTAGGGGTGTAGTGGCTCAGAGTATGAGTTCCACAAAGGAGGTGATTGGCAGTATGGGCTCTAGGTTGGTTGGTTTGCATATGAAAGGGGCACTCCCAAGTGAATTATTTACTATCTCTAGGAATTAGCTAGCCCTGGGAAGGGCAGTACCTCTAAGGTCAGCAAGGCCCCAAGATCTCAAAGCATCAAAAATATGGAATAAAAAGATACAGTGAATGCAGTGTCTCTGAACTCATGAAGCACAGAAGTAGCCAAGTCCAAGTTTCTTTTCAAGTCTGACTATACCCCCAATCCACTTGTGCCCTATCACAGCACCCTCTTTGTTTCTTACCACTTACTGCTTCTTTCTTTGCTTACCTGTTCATTCTCTTTATCCCATTACACTGTCATGTCCAAGAAGGCAAGAAATTTCCTTGTCTGGTTTACTGCTCCAGTTCTAGTTCCTGACACACACAGGATGATCAATAAGCATTTTTGAACGAGTGAGTGAAAACAGTAGTACTTGATGGTGTGTATAGGCACATATGACTGTTCATGCATGTGTAAGATTGCGGGTATTTGTGTTGCTGAATGTGTGTGTGTTTTGCATGAAGCAGGTTCCACCTTCAGTCTAAGCCATGTCTGCTGCTAGGTTTCAGCCAAAACTGCACGTCTGGCAGGTTATTTGATAGGTCCATCAGAATCTAGCACACAGCTCTTCCTGGAGAAGAAGGCGTGCTGGTCAGGCTAGCAGACAAGCTCAAGACAGTACCAGACACCTCAGAGGCTGGAAGAGAGAAGCATCTTCGTGTGTATACTTTGTGCTATAGTTCTCTTGGAGAAGTCTTGGCCCTGTCCCTCGTGGACCTACAACTTATCACTTGTGAGAGAGATACCTCTGTTTAAAAACTGAAAGATCTGTTTTTAACAAAAACTCTGTAATATTTTATTATACAAATTATACAGATTCCAGCCAGAAAATCAAGACCATACCAGGTGAGAAAATAGGAAGAATTTAACTTGGAGAATATTTTACAAGGTGCTAGAAATGCAGTTAAAGCAGGAAGCAGGGAGCTGAGTCAATCCAGATATTAGAAAATGCTGGAAACTGCTACTGCTCTTTGGCCAGGAGTCAGAGAGTGAGGAGCTGGGGCCAGGAGCTGAGGCCATGCTGCAGAAGCTGGAACAATGGTGGGTTGGCCTGGCTTGGGTGGGACCACAGACATAGGGCCTTTTTGGAAGGAGCTGGAGCCATAGAGAAGATGGAGATACTGGTCAAGGTATGTCCTAAAGCAGATAAAGGGAAAAATAGCCTGGCTTCTCCCATTCTCTCCCTTTGAATCTTCTACCAGTGCCCTCCATCAGCTGAACCTAATCAGACACAGTGGGTAAAGAAGCTGGGAAACCACAGTTTGGAAAACTCAGCTTCTTTTAGGACACAGCAGAGGAGGGGATGTTCAGGAAAAGGATCTGAAAGGAAACTGGGAAATGACAAGTGCAGATAAGGGCAGTGTTGGTTAGTATCCTATAAAGAGGTCACAACACAAAAATTTTTATTTATTTATTTTTTGTTTTTCATTTTAAGTAGGCTCCATGTCCAACGTGGGGCTTGAACTCACAACCTCGAGATCAAGAGTCACATGCTCAACCCACTGAACCAGCCAGATGCTCCTCAACAAAAATAAAGGCTGGCATCAACTTACCACCACTTTACCACACAACCTTGGCCCTTTGAGCATTTTGGGAGATCAGTATGCCTGGCTAGGTGTTAATACCCAGGAGAAATGGAAGCAGTCTCTGGCAGAGATAGCCAGTAGAAGTGGAAGGAGAGAATTAGCATGGTGGTAATTCATTTTCTCCTTCATGCAGTTTATAAAGTAGCATAAAAATAAAGGAATGGCAGTTACAATGCAGTACCTTACAAGAATAACAAGTGACACATAATAAGTATTAATCTTGGTTTGGTAAGTTACAGTCTCTGTTTGCATAATTTTACTAAATTTTCCTGACATACCACACCCTCAAGCAGAGCCCCAACTCCTGGCTATGCTCCGAAAGGGGCTCATGCCTTGGCATAGCTTCCTCAAAATGTTCTGTGTCCCTCCTTCATGGTGGCGATGGCTGAGGCCAGCAGTGCTATTTAACCTGGGGCTGGCACCTACCTGGACCCTGATTCCTATTGTTCTTCTTCAGAGTTCTTTCTTTCCCTCTTTCTTGCATGGGAGGCACCAGATGTCTCAAGGAATTCCAGGACTCGTGCTTACAAGTAGGGATGTCCTGGAACTCCATGGTTGAGTCCTGGCTCCGGGGGGGGGGGGCAGCCTTGCAAGCAGATTGCTCCTATGGGTGGCATGGTATTTCTTTTGTGTGATTGTGTGGGATTGGATTGCCGGAATGGTTCTGAAATGCATGTTTTGGTGACCTAAATTATTTACGTAGACAGGGTCTTGCAAAAGAAATTTTTTTTCCTTAGGGTCACACACCCACATTTAAATGAGGAAACCAATACTATAGATTTAAAAAGTTTAATCCAAGATTACACCAAGAGTAAATATTGAATCCTAGGTTTTTACAAAGGCATTTTGAGTTTTAGATCCTATAGCCTGTTGTTCTGTATGAGAACAGAGAAGGCACACCCTAGGGATTCTCAGACTAACTGGGAGATACTAGAAAAACCAAGAGATTTTACCATGGCAGATGTGTGAGTGGGGATGGGGCAGGTGGAGGTAAATTCTAGGGAAATATGGCACTAAATGCAATGAAGCTGAGTCTGTATATACTACAGCTGATGGGACCTCCTGATTGCTTCCACAAGTAGGTTGCTTATCAGGTAATATGATTCTGCAAACTTTAAATGAATAGAAAGCTGGAGGAAAACGGAACATTTGCTCCTTTTAATCCCAATGTAAAACTTCCCATTCTTTTCAAGATTCTTTCAAGACAAGGACTCTTAGAGCTCTCTGTTCCCACTGGCATCTCTGTCCAAGGAAGGGCTTTTATGAGAGGTCCTTGAGAATGCTTCACATTGGGGCTTTGTTTCTTGTGGGAACACGAGGGAAAGTGGAAAAATCTCCAGTTTGTTTAGTGAGGAAACATGACCTTCATGCTCTTCTCTGGGGTGAGTCAAGTGGTAGTGACTGAAATTAGGTCATTACTGATATATAAATATGTGCCTGTGCAGAAAGCAGCTGTCACACCTAGTACGGTAAGTGGAGCCACTAGCCCAGTGGATTCACTGCATTTTGCAGTTCAATTTTAAACTCCAAGTAAATATCACAGAAAACCTGTCATGAAGCTGGTAACTGTGTTTCTGCTGGTGACCATCAGCATTTGCAGTTACTCTGGTAAGTAGCCTGAACACATATCTCTACTTTTCTGTTAATAGGAATGTAATCAGTAAGCCCAGGCTCCCAGAGGAATATGGTGGAGGGAATTTTAGAGCCACAGAATGGAAAGGTCAGAAGGGATTTCAGATGCAGCAACCCCCATCCCCACCCCAGCCTACCACGCTCTAACCTGATAGAAATACTATCCTTAGTGAATCCTACATAAGACGTTAGCCAACTCACACTAAAGGTCAGCATTTTTGAACATTGTCACCGTAGTTTTTCTTTTCTTTATTAATCTTAAGTCAAAATCTCACTTTGTAACTTCTTTCTTTTGAAACCATATGGAGTCATTCTTTCTATTATCTGTAATCAGTTGCCAGGTTGTTTCTCCTGAGACATGGCTACATTTATTGTTCACACAGTCAATGGATAGTTGCTACAACCTGTTGGGCACTTGGATAGGCACTGGAAGATTTAGATATGAAGCAGACACTTAGATTGTTTACACAGTTCTTGTAGTCTGATAGGGGAGATAAGACTTCTTCAGACAGAAGTCACTATGATGCTAGACCAATGCACAGAGACATATACAGCCAGAACTCTGTGGGAGAACTGGGGGATGAACAGTTCAATTTCTAGATGGGGTATAGAAGTTGGATTCTTGGAGGAGAATGGGAACTGATCCATTCTTTTTGAAGGGAGTCGTTTTAACTACAGGAAAATAGATTTGGATGCGTCTGCAAAATGCATGGTGATAGCCACTGTTGATTCAACACACAGAAAGCCTTGAAGGTCTTCCCCTGGAAGTATATAAGTATATACAGAGAAGACAGTCACCAAAACCTTTAAAATAAGTAGGGAGATTAATCATGAGACACTAGGTGCTGCCCACACCCACATTGGCAACTTTGGTTTGTGCTTTTTACTGAAATTTTGGACCAGTTTGTAACTTCACCAGTTTTGACTATTTTGTTGTCTTAGTAACTAGTGTCAACTATCTTCAGAGGTGGCAACAGAAAGCTGGGTGTAAGGTAATAAATATCCCTCCTATGGGGGAGAATTTTGGAGGGAAAATAGGTGGTAGAAGATGAAGGGAAGATAGATGCTTGGGCTCCACTTGTACGATTTGAATGGGGAATGAAAAGGATTCCAAAGGAAAATGAACTATGGCAGGGTCTTACTAGGAAGATGTGTGTTCTTATGTGTGTGCACATGTATGTGTGTGTTTACATATTTGAACATGTGTTTTGTAAAAATGTATATTGTATGTATTTTTCTCATTCTCTACACTTTCCCTTCTATTCATCTTCTATGTGAAAGTTATATTTCTAAAGCCAAAGATACAAAATGCAATTGTTCCATAAAAAAGCCTTGATACCTCCCCATTGCCCTTAGGGAAAAAAGTCTAAAATGGATTAATATGACATTCCAAGCTCTGAAAAATCTCACCTCACCTGGGTTTCACTGCCTTACCTCCTTTCCCCACCTCAGCATACCTCACTGAAATTCTGCATTCCAGCTGCTCTGGAAGGATCTCCAGGCAGTGTGCGCATTTTCATCCTCACATTTCAGTGCCCTTGTTAATTTTGTTCCTTTTTAAAATGCACTTCCCATACTTTACCTTGTGACCCTGGATTCTGCCTCAAGACACGGCTCCAGCAACATCTCTCCGGGAAGATTGCTCCAACACTCTACCACATTAGAATTAGTCGTCTCTTCTCTTATGTTTCCCCAGAGCTTTATCCGTAATGTTAGCACAGCACATGCCACACTGTAGTATGTACAGATCTTTATTGTCCCCAGACTGTGTAAATTCTCTGAATGGAATGTCCTTTTCTTATTTATCTATGTATCTGCACTAACCATGACAGAGTTGGGAGTTCAGTTATGTTTGTAGTGTTGTGTTGAATTGGTTGGGAGCAATTTCCTGGGCTGTGGTTGGTTGGGTTGCATGTCCCCAAGTGAAGATTCATTATGGAATCTACTCTTTGGCCTGAAAGCCATGGACCATGGAGATGCAAAGTACGTTCCTATTCAGTCAACCACCAGTATCTACTGAGTGCTTACTATGTGCCAGGGTCTGTTCCAGGAATGAGGTACAGTAGTGAATAAAACATAAACTCCTTGTTCTCATGGAGCCTGCATACTAGTGAGAGGTTGAAGGCAAGAAATAAATAAGTGAGATTTACCGTTTTGGGTAATAAGAAAAAATAAAGGAAGTTAGTGGATTATGGATGATGCTATTTTAGATATCTTTCTGAGGAGGTAACCTTTGAGGAGAGACATGTAGCTATCTGGAGAAAGAAAGTTCTAAGGAGACAGAATAGCAGGTTCAAAGGCCCTGAGGCAGAAGTTTTCATGGGAAATCAAGTGAGACTGGAATGGAACTATTGATGGACACAGTAGAAAGTACTGCAGTCATAGACAGGAGTCAGATGTGCTTATTTCACTCAGTTTCCCTTTTGCTCTGCAGCTACCGCCTTCCTCATCGACAGTTTGCCAGGTGCTATCAATGAAGCCTTACCTTTACCTGTGGACAATATTCTCCCCTTTATGGATCCATTAAAGCTTCTTCTGAAAACTCTGGGCATTTCTGTTGAGCACCTTGTGGAAGGGCTAAGAAAGTGTGTGAATGAGCTGGGACCAGAGGCCTCTGAGGCAGTGAAGAAACTGCTGGTAACTATAGGTTGTGGGCTCATTTGTCAATGGGCAGAGCTTAGCCACTGGAATGCCCCCCCCCCCACTCACCCTGTGCTCACCTGTGGACATGCATTTCCCCGGATGTACTCAAAGTTTGCATGTCCAGGAATCTCAAGGAAGGTGCAACATCTACATTTCTAGAAGGGATTTTTGAATGAAAGAGACCTGTGTTATGATTGTGACTTTGCATTTCTCAGCTTAGTGATTCTAGTTGGGACTTAACCACCCTGGGCCTCCATTTCCACATCAGTAAAATACGGCTGAATAGGCTGGTGACTATTCTTGGAAACATGCTAAGCACATGCAAGCCACTTTGTTTTTACTCTTGTCCTTCTGCCTTTCAGGAGGCGCTGTCGCATTTGGTGTGATGTCAGCACAAAACAGCAGTGGAGGGGAAGGGGAATGGTGCTCTCCTCCTCTGGGCTAGAACTCATTCCATCCTAAGATGTAATGACCCCTGAAAAGAACGAATAAAGCAATGAATAGATTTCATTTTGTCCTGTGTTTGTTTCTGGGAGCTCTGTTCAGAAGAGCCTAACTAGATAAATTTTCCCTTGAGTTATAAACTCCAGAGAGCCTCTTATTATCAAGAGAACCCACATTTTCGGGAAGACATAATTATGTCTTCCCCTCTGCTTGACTTTAAGCTAAACATCTCCATTTTCTTCAACTGCTCTTTGACAGTGTTTCTATACCCCTCATGCTCCTCTTCCCTCACTTCTAAAGAATTTTTTAAATATAAAAATGAAAAGTTTTCCAAGTATTATCTGACAAGACTAGAATCTTTCACTGACTTGGCGTCTACATCACCAGAATGCGAGTTTCTGTTAAGTTTGTGGTTATACTACGGCCACTCCACAGCTTTCACAGACCCTGCCGCCGAGTTAGGACTTCACTACATCATCCTTTGGCAACTAGGTTCTGAACCATCCTTTCCTTTTCTACATGCTACCGTCTATGACGATTACAGAATTATCTTTCTAAGACATAATTCTGGTGATATACAATCCCCTATAAAATAGATGTCAAGGTCCTTAGCATGGCTACAAAGCCCTTCATGACCTGGCCTTTCCTTACATGTCTTGTCTCATCAATCTTTCTTTCCTTCTTTTTTCCCTTTTTTCCTTCCTTCCTTCCTTCCTTCCTTCCTTCCTTCCTTCCTTCCTTTTCTTTCTTTAAATATTCCTTTCTTGAAATGTGCTCTAACTCCACTCACACTGAGAAAATAACTAAATCTCTCTTTCCTGCTAACACTTTAATGCCTTAATGAAAAATCTAGTTTCTTCCCACCAAGAATGTCTGCCCTGATCTCCCTTCAGACCTGAGCTTGTGCCAGTCTTGGAACCATTTGCCCTTGGATCCCTTCCCCACCGTTTCTCTGCTCTGTGATGCTGACCCCTCAGGTTCCCTGTCTCAGGTTCCCAAGTCAGCTGACTTTTGGGCTGCATTCTGACCCTGGGAGGCTCAGGCAGGAGAAAGGAGATGGGAAATGGGAAAAGCCAGAGTATGTTTTGTTTCTTGTCTGTATCAATGTCAACATACTGTTTTTGATATTGTAGTATAGTTTTCCAAGATGCTGCCATTAGGGAAAACTCAGTAGAGAATATGCTGGATTTCTCTGTATTATTTCTTACAACTGCATTTGACTCTATGATTATCTCAAAATAAAAAGTATAATTGAAAACTATTGTGAAGGAGGTGTGCCTGGGTGTCTCAGTCCGTTAAGCATCTGACTCTTGATTTAGGCTCAGGTCATGATCTCAGGGTCATGAGATCAAGCCCTGTGTCAGGCTCCACACTCAACAGGAGTCTGCTTGAGATTCTCTCTCTCCCTCTCCCACTGGCCCCCCCCCCACCCCTTGCTGGCTTGCTTACTGTCTCTCAAATAAATAAATAAATCTTTTTTTAAAAAATAGAAAGAAAAAAAAAAGAAAAAAAAATACTGTGAAGATAAGGAGAATGTAGAAATAGATATTATATAAAATTAGTGCAAATTATATATAACTATAATGATATGTAACTATGTGTATAATTGTATATGTAGCTTTCATTCCTTTACTCCATAAATCTCACAAAGTAGAGGAAACCACTAACAACTTTATGTGATTTTTCAGAATATTTTCTGCGCATTTAAAAATAAGTGAATATAGACACCCAGGACTCCAAGGTGGTGTCAGTCGTACCAGTGAAGGAGAAGAAACTTATGGATGTCAAAATAGGAGAGCTGCCAAGCTGGAAACTGATGTGGGATTTCACTCCTAAAGGCATTGCTGGAACGTTTCAAAGGGGTCACTACTGGTGTTTTATTAAGTATGTTAATGTGAAGAAAGGAAGTGTCCCTGGGATTTCTATGGTGCTGGCAGCTTCTGTGCTTATCATACAAGGAACTCAAACGAGTGGCTACACAAGTACCACTGAAGAGGCCCCGATGCTGAGGGCGCATTCTGCATTCCTGACCATGACCTTTGCCTCATACCCCGGAATCCTTTCATATCCTAATTGAGAATTAATGCCCACGAAAAGATGATTGGCACATGGAAAATAAATAAATAAAAACAAGCATGTACGAATGATTCATACTTTACTTAAACTTTTATGCAAATAATTTATTTTTAGTGACTTTTTTTCTTATTATAAAGAGTACTACAGCAAATATCCATTTATTTGCATTCATTTCTGTATTGCTTCACAAAAATCTTGGAAGTGGAAGTGCAATGCCAAGAATTATATGATGTTTAAAATTTTGAAAGCTAGTAACGAATTTCCACTGGAAGCAGCATTTGGAATTTGAAGTGATTAAGGTCAGAGAAGTTCCATTCCTAAAGATGAGATTAGGGGCCCAAGACAATTCCTAGGATATGTTTGTTCTAACCTGAGAAAGCAATGCATTCCTTTTTACTATACGTTGGAGGGTCAGAAGGTGCAAAGTATAAATCATATTCCTTGTATCCATATTTGAGTTAGGCGATACAAAATGATAAATCAGTAAAATGAATTTGCTGCATTTTTTTTTATTTTTAGAAAGCATCCAGTTGAAAAGCTCTCAGGCTTGAAGCAGGTTAATGACATCAGGGGCACTCACAGGTTGCTAGCATCACCAAGGAAGACAGATTTTATGTATGTATATACTCAAGATATAATCAGGAAATACCAGCATCTTCTACTGTATTACATTTTTCCCTGGGAGAAACAACTAAATGAAAATTATCTGATACTCCTTCATTCTATTAACTACCTCTGCTTCAGTTTGAGCACTTTTTCCCCTTTGTTCTGCTGTTAGCTAGGTGTGTATCTTTATCAAATGAGAATTTATTTCCTGATCAAATAATAATAACAGCTAATGTGACTAACATGACTAATAATCATAGTAATAGTTACTGGCCATTTATCATGTTCTATTGTATATATATATTTTAAATTCTACAAATGGTAATTAAATATTGACTGCAGTACCTTTGCTAGAAGTTGAGCATTCTGTGATAAACAAAATGAACATGATCCATGCCCCCACAGATTTTTGCAGTGTAAAGAAAAGCACAGAAACTATGTGAGTACCTCTGTGACCTCGGCCACAGCAACTTCTTGCTAGATACATCTCCAAAGGCAAGGGAAACAAAGGCAAAAATGAACTTCATCGAGATATTAGGACTTCATCGAGATAAAAAGCTTTTTTTAAATTTTTTTAAAGATTTTATTTATTTGACAGAGAGAGATAGGCAGCCAGCGAGAGAAGGAACACAAGCAGGGGGAGTGGGAGAGGAAGAAGCAGGCTCCCAGTGGAGGAGCCTGATGTGGGACTCGATCCCAGGACTCAAGGATCACACCCTGGGCCGAAGGCAGACGCTTAACGACTGAGCCACCCAGGCGCCCCGAGATAAAAAGCTTTTGCACAGCAGAGGAAACAGTTGACAAAACCAAAAGACAACCAACAGAATGGGAGAAGATATTTGCAAATGACACAGCAGATAAAGGGCTAGTATCCAAAATCTATAAAGAACTTCTCAAACTCAACACCCAAAAAACAAATAATGCAATGGGCAGAAGATATGAACAGACTTTCTCCAAAGAAGACATCCAAATGGCCAACAGACACATGAAAAAATGCTCCACGTCACTTGGCATTGAGGAAATACAAATCAAAACTACAATGAGGGGGCGCCTGGGTGGCACAGCGGTTAAGCGTCTGCCTTCGGCTCAGGGCGTGATCCCGACGTTACGGGATCGAGCCCCACATCAGGCTCCTCTACTATGAGCCTGCTTCTTCCTCTCCCACTCCCCCTGCTTGTGTTCCCTCTCTCGCTAGCTGTCTCTATCTCTGTCAAATAAATAAATAAAATCTTTAAAAAAAAAAAAACTACAATGAGATACGACCTCACACCGTCAGAATGGCTAAAATTAACAACTCAGGAAACAACAAATGTTGGTGAGGATGCAGAGAAAGGGGAACCCTCTTACGCTGTTGGTGGGAATGCAAACTGCTGCGGCCACTCTGGAAAATAGTGTGGAGGTTCCTCAAAAAGTTGAAAACAGAGCTACCATAGGACCCGGCAATTGCACTACTGGGTATCTACCCCAAAGATACAAATATAGTGATCTGAAGGGGCACCTGTACCTCAATGTTTATAGCAACAATGCATAATAGCCAAACTATTGGTGGGAGGGGCAGAAGGAGAGGGAGAAGTAGGCTCCCTGCTGAGCAGGGAGCCCGATGTGGGGCTTGATCCCAGAACCCTGGGATCATAACCTGAGCTTGAAGGCAGATGCTTAACCAACTGAGCCACCTTGGGGCCCTCAAGTACATTCTTAAAGATTTGTATTACTTACTTGGAGTAAATACCATGAGATATTATTAATAAGAAAGGCAAACTACAGAGCAAAGTGCACACCCCAAATTCCCTCCACATTTGTATCTATATTTGGATAAGTTTGAATGGACAGGAAGAATGGAGTCATTATTAGTTGTTATGAGGGCTGGTTTGGGGATAATGTTGTTTTAGTTGGAGATAGTTAGCTTTTAAAAATATACACCTTTTTCCCACTGTCCCCCTCATCTTTCCCTTTGGTGTGAGCACATGCTGCTTTAATAATTTTTAAAAATTTATTTATTTATTTATTTATTTATTTATTTATTTATTTAGGGGGGAGGGGCAAAGAGAGGGAGAGAGAGAATCTCAAGCAGACTCCTGCTGAGCATTGAGCCCCATGTGGGGCTCCATCCCACAACCCATGAGATCATGACCTGAGCCAAAACCAAGAGTCAAAACCACTGACTGAGTCACCCAGGTGCCCCTGTTTTAATCATTTTTGAAGTGGATTTTGAAGAAAACATTTTATCAACATATATTAGTCAGATTCCCTCCCTCTCAAAATAAAAACAGAAATAGCAAAGGGAAATGCTATCACAGACTTAAAAAGCAGTGCAGTAAAAAAGCAGGGACTTCAGGCCCACACAGATTTTCGTTGAAGTTCAGGCTCCAGCATTAATGATCTGAGTGGTTTGAATGGATTCCCTAAACTTCCAGATTCTTGAATTCATTATTTTAAAATGGAATTACATGCAATTTTTGTACTTGATGTGAAAATTAAATGAGGTAACATTTATGAAGGACCAAGCCTGGGAAATGTCCCAATGATATCTGTTTCTTTGCCGTGTGAAGTGGCTTTTGTAGGGCCATCCTTGAATGAAAGGCATTGCCACAGTCTGAGCTTTGATTTAAGCTGCCTCCTCTGCCCTTCCTCCTCCTCCATGTCTCCAAATCCTTCCTCACCTATCAAGATACAGCTCAAATATTAGTACCTCTGAAAAGTCTCCCAGATCTCCCAAGGGAGCATTAATGGTTCTTTGTCCTGGTTCCCATGCTTCCATGTCTGTGCCTCCTTTATACGATACCATGCTGGATGGAGTTAGTTAATTATGTGCTTATATCTTCTGTTTCAAGATTATGAGCTACTTGAAGTTCAGAACCATGAGACGTTCAACTTTGTATCCTTACTTTCTTGTTCTTAGCTAGATGTTCTCTGATTTCAATTTCTTTAATTAATACAGAACACAACAAATATTTGTTGATCAGCTACTCTCCGCCAAACACTGTTCTAATTGCTCACTATTGTGCCAGGAACGTTGAGCAAAAGGCAAAATTCTTGCCTCAAGGAGCTTACATTTTATTGGGTCTAGAGAGTTATAAAGGAACAAAACATATAAAAAAGTTTTAACACTGTGTTAAAAGATGTGTGAAATGGAGAAAAAAAAAATGCAGCAGCCAAAGCAGATAAGGGTGTGATTTTAAGTTGAGTGCTCAAAAATTTCTCACTGGGGAAGGTGATCTCTGAGAAAAGACATCTAGAAGTAAGGGGACAAACCATATGGCTGTCTTGGGAAGGGTATTTCAGGCAGAAGGAAGAGTAAATGCAAGGCTCTGTGGAAAGAATGTGTCTAGAGTGTTTAAGGAAGAGAAGGATTCCAAATGGGTGAAGTGGTGGGATGAATAGTAGAAGAGGAGATGAGAAGCAGGCAGCTTAGGTGAGATCTTAGTCACCATTTTAAGGAAATTTGAAAATATGGCTTTTGCTCAGAATGAGATGGAAAGTAGCAGAAGGAATTGATATGATTCAGTTATATGTTAATAGAAGGACTTTTTCTGCTCAGCACTTCTCTAAAGTTCAAGATGTAAATTCCCTAAAGCACCGATGTCATGGTAGGAACCCTGGGATTGAGGACAGAGTAGTGATACTGTGAACTGTGCCATCAGGGTGTCACAGGGAGCATTGTGTTGGAGGTGACACAAACTTGGCTGGAGTTCCACTCATCCTTTACTAGCAATCCTATCTTAGGCATGATGTTGGTTAGCCTCCCCAAACCTCAGTTTCCTCACTGTCATATGAAGGAAATAATGTCTGACCATTACAGTGAGATAACAATATGAAGAGAACATAAAAGAAAAATAATCTGCAGATGCAAGAGATTCTTGATCCTCAAAAACAGGGGTGCCTGCTGGCCGCAGAGAGGGGTCTTATTAGAGGATAGAAAGACAAGGTAACAAAAGGTAGAAAGAGGAAAGCAAATTGTAAAGCAAATGGAAAATCTTCAAAATCTCTGTATATTCCTAGAGGTCTTAGTTATTTCTTAGTAATGCGTCAAATCCAGGACAGATTTGGCATCTGTTTTTGTTTCGTTTTGTTTTTTCCCAGTATGGAAAGGTGATTTCAAATTGTACAACAAACAGGTGACTATAAAGACTCTGATAGGACATGTCTCTCAAAAAAAGTAGTATACTGATTATTGTACAGGAAATATATTTCCCAGGTATGAACTAAGTACCCAGAATCTGAAAAGGGATTTTTGGGTCATATTTGTTGGGGAGAAGCAGTCTGCATGTCAGATGTTAAATATAATAGAAATCTGGGATAATTTTGGTTAAAAGGATGTGATATTTGAAATTAGCAGAGTCTCCAAATGATCAGGAGTATAGAAGGGCAACCTGTAGAGTGGGAGAAAATATTTGCAAGTCCTATATCGGATAAGGGGTTAATATCCAAAATGTATAAGGAACTCATATAGCTTAACAGCAAAAACAAAACAAAATGAAACAAGTAATTTGATTTAAAAATGGGCAAAGGACCTGAATAGTTATTTTTCCAAAGCAGATACACAAATGTCAAATAGGTATGTGAAGAAGTACTCAACATCACCATTCATCAAGGAAATGCAAATCAAAATCACAATATCACCTCACACCTGTTAGAAAGGCTATTATCAAAAGATAAAAGAAAACAGGTCCTGACAAGGACATGGGGAAAAGAGAATTCTTGTGCACTGTTGGTGGGAATGGAAACTGGTGCAGCCACTCTGGAAAACAGTATGCCGGTTCCTCAAAAAATTAAAAATAGAAATATCATATGATCTAGCAATCTCACTTTTGGGTATTATATCCCAAGGATGTGAAATCACTATTTTGAAGAGTTACATATACCCCCATGTTCACTGCAACATTATTTACAATAGCCTAGACATGGAAACAATTTAAGTGTCTATCGATGAATTGATAGAGAAATGTAGTACACACCCACACACACACATACACAAAGTAGAATATTATTCAGCCTAAAAAAAGAAAATCCTGCCATTTACAACTATATGGATGAATCTTGAGAGCGTTAGGCTAAGTGAGATAAGTCAGGCAGAGAAAGACAAATACTTATGATCTCATTTACATGTGGAATCTTTAAAAAATGTATCTCGGAGAAATGGAGAGTAGTTTGATGGTTGCCAGGGGTGGAAGGTGGTGGGGGAAATAGGTGAAGGTTGTGAAAAGATACAGACTTGCAGTTATAAGATCAATACATTCTGGGGATATAAGGTGCTGCATGGTGGCTGTAGTTAACAATACTGTATCATGGACTTATAAGTTGCTAAGAGAGTGTATCTTAAAAAAATTTTACTCCAAAAAAATCATAAATACATGAGTGATAGATGTGTTAACTAACCTTATTATAATCATTTTGCACTATACATGTATATCAAATCATCACGTTTATACCTTAAACCTTCACTATATTGTATGTCAGTTATATCTCAGTAAAAAAAGAAATTGGCACAGTCTCTGAAAAATGCAGAAGGTGGGTTGTCTGAATTTATCGTAGAGAGTAACATGTATTTTTGGTATTTTGTAGGTGTTCACTCTTTGTTTAGTTATCTGTATTATGAAAGGTTCTTTGTGTTGCATGCAGACATAGTCTGGCTATTAAAATAGGAAGCAGGACAAGCAGAAGATTTATGGAAACACTGGTGTTGCTTTCAGAGTCAGAGTGCTTAGGAAAGGCCAGACGCAGGACACCTGTTGAGAACCCAGTAGCAGAAGTACAGAGATCCTTTATTCCAGAGCGCTGCCATAATTGTCGTCATGCTCCATGATTTCAGTCTGGCCTTACTGACCACATAAATAATTCTAGGGATATCTTTCTGGCTCAGTTGGGTCAGGTTATACAGGGGTCCGATCCTCTGTGACCAAGCTGGCAAGTACCATAGCAGTAGCTACCGGGCCCCCACCTCTATGTAATGGGGTGGCAGAGCAAATGTAAGAGCTCGCAAGAGACTTTTCCAGGACTCTCCCATCCCCAACCTTCTGCTATTCTGTAAGAATAATGAAGACTGTCTGGAACAGTAATAAGCTTATTAATTTGAAAAATGGTTGGTTTTTAGTTTACCCAGCCCAGGAGAGGGAGCTCAGATGTATTTGAAAGACTTTCCAAAAAGAATGTATGAAGCTTTTAACTCTCAAACTTCATACATTTTTATGGGTTAAGAGTTTGTTCTTTGGAGTCAAGTCAGATTCCCTTCCTGTCATTTCCTAAATCTGTGACTTTCGACTTGTTACTTTATCTGGGCTTTAGCTTCCTTATTTTGAACCATTCTTTGGTTTTTCTGCCTAATAATAACTTTTGTATATTTTTTGGCATCATTAAAAACTTTAAATATGCCCAGGAAAATTACTACTACTGCCAATAAAAATCTTCTCAGTTATGTAGAATATGGGACCCCTAAGCAGACACATTCATTCTAACTTCTAGAGGCAAGAATGCAAAGTCAGGATGTTCAAAATAAGATGTGTTTGGTTGAACCAGGTCCTGAATCCTGAGAACTTGCTTGGAGCTGCTTTTGGGGCCTCTGTTCGGGAGGACTCAGGAAGCAGAACTGGAAAAGCAGGATTGGCTGCCCTTGGGTTATACTGGAGCCGTGTGGGTGTGTCCTTAGAAACACAAGCCAGATAGAGGGAAACAATTACCAACTAGAGAGGGTTTAAGATTTAAGAAAAATACAGAGCATTTTTAATCTTTTCTCTAACATTTTTATGCCTTTGCACTTTAAAATGCAAGATAATTTGTAATGAAGTCAACTATAATACATATTTGATGAAATAAGCAACCACAAACATGAAATCCAAGATATATGTGGCAAGAATCAGTGACAAAATGAGGGGAAGATGTGCATAGGTTAGACTCAGGGATAAAATGAGTCAGCAGTTTTACTTTGAGTTTCTGGATAGACAGGAAAAAAGAAAAAGAATAGATAGTGTTACATAAATCTTTTGTTTTGTTTTGTTTTAAGATTTTATTTATTTATTTGACACAGAGAGAGACAGCCAGCGAGAGAGGGAACACAAGCAGGGGGAGCGGGAGAGGAAGAAGCAGGCTCGCAGCGGAGGAGCCTGATATGGGGTTCAATCCCAGGACCCCGGGATCACGCCCTAAGCCGAAGGCAGATGCTTAACGACTGAGCCACCCAGGTGCCCCGCATGTTACATAAATCTTATGAGAAAAGAAGAAGCAGTTTTTAGGAAAGGCAAATTTTTTCTTCTCTAAATTCAACAAGAAACTTTTCCCATAAGACATCATGGAGTGGATATTAAGTAATGTCATACCCAATGCAGTTTTGCTCATCAGCAGCATGAGGATTTCCTGTTAAATGTATTTATTCCCCCCACCCCACCCCGAAATGTATTTATTCCCAAGTCTTGGAAGTTCTAACTCAGCAACTCTAAACATGTGCTCTAGTGGGTCCATAGTATATTTTTTCTTAATTCAAAAAACGTAATTAGAAAATAAAGAATTCGTGAAGTGCTTTCCCAACTTTTACTTCTTTGACAATAGCCTGGTGAGGTTCATCAGATTTTTTCATACAAGAAAAGAAATTTATACCTTAAGACATCTAGTGACTTAAGACACTAGGGGACTTGAATCCCTGTGATTTATTTCAAGCGATGCTGGACAATAGGAAATAAGATTTTAAGTCTATTAACATAAGGTAATTGTACCAATGTGATTGAGCAGAGGTTGGGAGAGTCTCAGACTGATTAAGTGTCCAACTATTGGATGAGTTGCTTTTGAGACCTTGCCCCTCTCTGTTAATCTTCTGAGAATGTGTGCGGAATTTCATCTTCTTTGTAAAGTCCTTTTAGTGCCCACCTCTTCCTCCAGGTATGTCCCTTACCTCCTTTCTCCAAGGCATGTCCAATGCACTTTTTTACATAACTCTATCATTTCCCTCCACAGTCCTGGGGTACGCTGTGCTAGCCCAGTCTATCAACTGCTCAATGTCTGGACATCATTATTTATCTTGAGAGTACTGGCAGAATCTGACACATAGTAGGTACAGATTAAGTAAGCACTAAAGGAATATGTAAGAAAGGGGCATATGTTATAGGAGAAAGATGGGATATCTAGATAGCTGTCTGTTTATCTGTCTATCTTAATTTAGGAAATACCTAGAATTTTGGCCATGTTATCTATACTGGAAAAATAGGCATTACTGTGAGTCATTTACTTCTAAAGTGGTGACTTGCTTTTGATTTGATGCAGCAATTATCATACATATGCAACTTTTAAAGCTACTTATTAAATGTATAGTCACTAGGGTTTAAAGAGATACTCCTGATCAAACCATTCAAAATTTAATCTTTGCCTTAGAGGCTTCCTTCTCTCTAGCCCAATTTTTATATATCCCCGAATTGAGCCATTTCTCCCTGCCCATTAGAGCATCTACAGTTGGTTCATAAATCTACTCAAAGTTTTTTTTTAGATGCAGTTAAAAAAATTCTGACATTAAGATCTAGAACAATTAAGTTCCCGAGATTTTTAACATTAATAAGGAGTAAAGTGAAACTCAAGGAGGCCAAGTGACCTCCGCAGGGTCACATCACCAATAGCAGACAAGTTAGAATTTGAACTTCTTTCTTCTCTATGTCTTCTGTTCTTTCTACCCCTTCGTGGCACCTTCTTTATTGGACCATCTTGTACATTGAATTGTTAGTGTAGCTCGCTAAAGATTCAGGGTGTGGGTACCAATGGGTAGAGGCGTGTACCAGCAGCCTGAATGAACCAGCTAAGGGTTGGAACAATTGCAACAAGACGTAAGTTGCTCTCTGAGAAGATGGAAATGGAAAATGCAAACGTAAGTGAATGTTCTTAGAAGCTTAGCTGGCTTTGGGGTGAGAGTCAGACGTGTCTCAGTTGGGCATTTCTTGATTTCAAAGCCCAGAACTGATTTCTGTCCTTAGAAGCTTATGGAAAAGAGTGGACTAAGTTCCTGATTAATATGATAGTAACTTGCTGAGCTTACATTAATAACACCCAGGTTATAAAATGAAGACAGTAGGGAAAAGGAACATTCCTAGATCAGATATGAAACAGAAGTTAGGAAAGGCCGTACTTTCTGGAGATGCATGTTAGGTAACTCAATTAACCAAAGGGGTAGTGTTTTGTTTCTATGGGCACCTGGAAGGCATGTGTAAGATCACATAGCTTACTCACTCTTTTCAACTGCCTCCTTCTACACTGTTCTCTGTTCTCCATTAGCACTACTGCTTAGTGATAGAATGCACACCCTGGAATCAGGCTGCCTAAATTCAAATCCTTCCCTCTTCTCTTACTAACTTTGCCACATTAGTGACTTGGTCACATTCTTTACTTATAAAATTAAAAAAGAAGAATACCCATTTTTCATAGTGATGTTAGAATGAAATTAGGTCCTACTATACAGCACTTAGCTTAATCCTTAAAACAGAGTATGTAGTCAGTTCATGCTAGTTACTGATACAATAATTATGCTCCCAGCTGTATCATTTCTGTTTTTATATTTCAATATCCCTTCGCAGGAGAGACTAGAATAAGGAAATAGTGGGTGTTTCTGAGCACTCAAACCATATTCTTTGTCATTGCCCCTTATTTGTGGTTTTGCTTTTCACAGTTGCAATTACCCACAGTCAACCGAGGTCTGAAAGCAGATGATTCTCTTTCTGACAATAATGTCAGAACATCAATAGTAGCCTAACACTATATCACAATGCCTGTGTCATTCACGTCACTTCATCTCATCATGGAGGCATTTTATTGTCTCACAGCATCATAAGAAGAGGAAAGGTGAGTACGGTACAATAAGACATTCTGTGAGAGAGACCACATTTATATAACTTTTATTATAGTATATTATTTAAGTTCTTCTATTATTTTATTAGTTATTGTTGTTAATCTCTGTGCCTAATTTGTAAATTAAACTTTATTATAGGTATGTATGTATAGGAAAAAGCCTTGTATAAATGGGATTTGTACTGTCCACAGTGTCAGGCATCCACTGGCGTCCTGGGATGTATCACTCACAGATAAGGGGTGACTACTATAAATCCAACTATGTGGGATTAGAGAGCTTGTTAGTCTTTTCTCCTGGAATTAGCTTCAGCAGATCTCACTCTTCTCATGAGTAACTAATTGCGCAATTAAATAGGCCCTTCTACTTTAGTGCACACGGTCCCCTCATGTCATAGGGGCCAAGCGCACAAAACAAGTGAGCAGAGTTATGATAGGACCAGGTCCCCTAACTCCCAGTGCTTACGTGTTTCACCCCACAGTTGTGCCTCCTCTCTTCAGATAATCTGATTAGGTCAGTCACTTCATGATGATAAAAAAGATATATGTATTTAAAATTAAGTCTAAGAAACTATAGTAAAAATGAAAAAATACACTTTTTCTGCTTATAGGTAGACACAGGAGTGCCCAAATTAATTAAATAAAATAAGACCCCCCCCTTTTTTGTTCAATATGCTATTATTTTAGTTGTAAATTATAAGTTAAAATCACCTGGGGAAGTCACTTTGCTGAATGCTCTCCTCGTTTATCATCAAATTCCATAAATCCTCTTGAAAAAAAATAAAGAGAAAAAATGAATTATGACTGAGATTAAACAAGAATATTAGAATGATCACAGGATATTTCATAATATTTGAGCCACAATTTTCTTCTGCAGATTTTCCTATGTCATACATAAATAAGATTTAAGACTTCCATAACAGTTTGTAGATGCAAACTATTTATGCACAATTATCTCGTTGAATCTGCCAACAAATCTATTCATTAGGTGTCTATTCATATATAAACTGTATAAGACAGATATTTTGATATATTTGTTTACTAATATATCCCCAGTATCTGGCATACAGTATACTTTAACAAATGTTTGAAATAAAGAAATAATAAATAAATGGATAAATGAATGAATTTTTATCTCTTTTTATGTATGAAGAAACTTCTAAAGCTCAAAGAGATTAAACAACCTGTCTAAATCACATAGCTGGTAAACTACAAAGCAGGGTCTAAAACTGAGATCTCTAGAATCAGGAGTTAATACTAGAAGCACTATACTGTTCAAGGATAGGGTACACGGTAGCTGCTGAAAAGAGAAAATGATTAAAACGTGGCCTGCAAGGAGTTTATAGGCTAGTGGAGAAAATAGACACAATCAAATACAAGTAATTTAAAACAATGAACAAGTAATTTAAAACAATGAGAGGGAAAGAAAATCCATGTGAAGGTTCCTACAAAGCATTAGAAAATCCAGAGTATGAATACCTGCATTTTGTAATTGTAGGGGTCTGTGATGTCTTCACAGAGCTTGTCTTTGTTTTTTGTTTTGTTTTTCCTAATAATATTTTTTATTATATTATGTTATTCACCATATGGTACGTCCCTGGTTTTTGATGTAAAGTTTGATGATTCATTAGTTGCATATAACACCCAGTGCTTGTCTTTGAACTGGACTTTAGAAAATGATTAAAATTGCTAAGTGAACAAGTCTACCTATCAAGGCCTTGCTGGCAGCGAGAAGAGCCATGTGCAAAGATGTTGGGGGTTATACAAACATGACCAGTTCTGAAACAAATCATTTGTCACTGGGGGCATTAGGTGTTTGACTTCAGGGGTGAGATATGCGATTGAAAGATACATAGGCTTCAGGAAAGAACATTTAACATTAGCCAAATGAATTTGTTCTGATTTTGCGGGCTATGGAAATTGACACAAGGGTTTCAAGCATGGCAGTAACAGAACCCAACTTGTGTTTTTGTTATATAACTCTGACAGTAAGTAGAGGATGGTTTGGAGGGAGGACAGACAGAAACAGTGGAACTAATCATAAATCTAATGAAAAGAGCTCAGGAAAGAGGTGACAAATGACTCTCCTAGGCCAACTAGTCATTGGAGTTGAAGAAAAGCAACGATAAAGGAAAAAAATTAGAATTAGAATATTCAGCAATTCAAGAAAGGTGGTGACAAGCAGGAAAGATCCAAGAAGACCCTGAGGTTTCTGGATTCTGGGTGGGTAGGGATGTGATTTACTGAAATAAGGAATGTGGGAGGAGGAGCAGGTTTGTGGGATGATGGGTTTGGGTTTAGACCAGTTAAATTTGAGGTATTGGTGGAAAACCTAAGTGGAATTTTCTAGAAAACAATCATTTCGGTCTGAAGCTCAATAAAAAGAATGCAATAGACATCTGATTTTGGAAGTCATTGGATTATAAATCAAATATTATTGCTTCAACTCCTTGCATTGCTACTGTTGTGCTTTGTAACAATGTGAATTCAATTGGAGTATAATGTGTACTTAGCACATAATGGGTGTTACTCTTGCTTCCTTGTCAGTTTCCTCCTTGTTTACATTAACAATCACTGAAACTCAACAGTTGCAAAAGCAACCACAATAGGAAAAATAACAATACAAAAATAAACACCTGTGAGTTTCAATAATTTGTGCATGAGGATGGTGTGCAAATCCTGCCCATCACTTGATAATATATTGATCTAAGCAAATCAGAGATTACAACGTGGCCCCTGATTACTTCTCTATAGAGGCGTTTCTTAATCTGTTATTGGTCATAGACCCCTTGAGAATCTAAAAAAAGTCAGATGCATTTCCCTTAAAAAAATGTGTATTTACACAAAATATGAATAAAAATTTAAAGGATACATGGACCTTTAAGGTGAAGCCATGTAGTGCAGAGCATCTAATCAAGAGCTTTCAAAATTGATGGGATATCAGAATCACCAGCAAGCTTGCTAAAAAGCATACCCTTACCTTTGTCCTAGGAAGACGCAAGATGGGATGAAGGAAACTTCATTTTGTATAAATTCTCCAGGGGATTCTAGACTACACTTTGTCAAACTGGGCTTAGGGGTCTATGGAGGAGAGAATTAGAGACAGAGGCTTAGTGAAGTGGAGATGGAAAGCACCTGGAAATTCAGAACAAATTGGATCCTGACGAGCTGAAGGTAGGGAGATTACTGTGGGTCGAATGAGAGCAGGGTGAAGTAGAAGTGAAAATCAGAGCTACGTAGATTGGGGTAAAATGGGTTAGGTGTTGGGCACGGGGGCTTGGGAGCAGGTAGAGAGCCCTAGGAAGATTCTGGGCTGTATGCCCTGCCACCATGGCAATCCCTCATGATCAACACTCATATGAGAGGTTTTCTAGATTGTCTCTGAAGAGATATCAGCTACTCTCTGCTAACCCTCTTGAGTTTCTTAAATTAGAAAATAAAGGCAGGACTCATCCTAGTGACAGACACCTCTCACTAGTGAACACATCATTACCCACCACCTTCACCAAAGAATTACAGTGCCTGCACTGGTATGTCCTTTATTCTTTTAACTTTACAAATGAGGAAACTGAGCCATTCAGAGAAGGAGGGCCTTGCTCAAGGTCACCCAGTCAAGTAGTACATGTGTGAAGACCAGAACCTAGCCTTCTGTTCCCTGGTCCGATGCTCTTCCTCCTTCCTACTTGGTCCTGAGATAGAAAGTACTTTATGGAATCACTTGTTGGGAATGTGCACACTCCATAAGAGTTTAGGAAAATTCACTCAGAGGCAAATATATCTGAAGGTAGGGCAATACTTTTCAACTCAAATAATATGTTGTCATGCATAGTTTTGTTTCTCATTCATTTTAATACAATGTGGTCATTACCAACAGTGAACTGGACAAAAGCAAGGTTTGTCTCAGGGCTTACGTGCTTCTAGTCATGGAGCGGAGGATGAACTCCACTGCATTCTCAATGATCTCTGTGCCCAAGAGGTTGAGGAATTTTGGGAATTCTGGCTGTGGGTTTTTGTCTGAGTCATCTGGCTTGTCATCTGGTTTGTCATCTGAAAAACAGAACAGAATCTCAGGTCATTCTCGGCAATAGGAAAGGGAAAACTCTTTTCTTTGAAGAGAGCCCCTAAACCGATTTGTATCCCCTCTCACTAATTATACAGCCTGGTACAGTTGTACATATTGAACATTTAATGCCTGCCTGGACAAAGTTTTCACATGCATCATCTCACTTTTTCCTAAAAACGACACATATCAATACTTAGGTAGACATGGTTATTGAGAAAATTGAATCTCATGGAAGTTAAGTAACTTATCCAAAGTTGAGCAGCTAGTAAATGCCAGTGCCAGGATTGAAATATAGAATGCCCCCTGTCTTTTTAAAAAGATTTATTTATTTATTTTAGAGAGAGAGAGTAAGTGCAAGAGTGAGAGGCAGAAGGAGAGACAGTCTTAGCAGACTCCCCACTGAGTGAGGAGCCAGTCAAGGGGCTTGATTCCATGAGCCTGAGATCATGACTTGAGCCAAAATCAAGAGTCAGCCACTTAATGGACTGAGCCACCCAGGCACCCCCAGAATGCCCATTTTAATGTATTTTTCTCCACGCAATCCCTGGCTTGTGGTAATGATAATAATGATGACATAATAATGGGTAGTATTTGTTAAGGATAGACTATGACGGCATGACTCTGCATGCATTGTCACATCATTTTATTCTCACAGCAGCACTGTGAAGTAGGCAAAACTATTATCTCAAGCTAAAGGTCAAGAAGTTGACATTGAGAGAAGTTTAGGACCTAGTTCAAAGCACAGAGTTAGTAAGTGGCCAAAATAGAGTTCAGTCCCATGTCAGAGCAGTATTAAAATCTGGATCCAAAAGCACTCTGTGCTGAACTGCATAGCCTTGTGGGTGTTTTGTTTTGTTTTGTTTTCCAGTGGAAATACCTTTGTTTCTTTATAGTCTCTAATTTTTCTACAACAAACATAGCTTACTTATAAAATACAAAATATCAACAACAACAAAAATGAGCTGTATGGGTTTTGACAGAAAAGTTATGATCTAACCACAAGTATGTTAAAGATTGAAAGTAATATAAGGATGATGACAAGGAGAAATTCTACACCTTGTACATCGCTTGGTAGTTCTATAAATAATGACTTTACAAATGCCTTGTGATTTTACCCTTGACTATTCTTATGGGGTATGCAGTTCTTCGCTCACTGGACTAAGAAACTAAAAAGATTAAGTGACTTGCAGGAGATCTCACAAATAGCAAGAGAGGATAGAACTCTAAATTCAGACTTTTTACTCTTAACTGTTAGTCTAGTGCCCTTTGGAATGAGGACTAAGGATCCAGAGAGTAAGCCTGGGGACATGCAAGGTCCCTTGTAGGGTTTTGGCTTTGCTTTGTAGTCTAAATGGTTCAAGAGATTAAAAGTAAGGGAAGAGTGTCAGCATCTTCGAGCGGCCTCCCCCCTGGACTCTAGTGCCTGGATAAGGTGGGACTTTTATCTTTCAGTTTTATTGTAGCCTCACAAGTAGCGTTGACAGATTTGGTAAATAAAAATATAGGATATCCAAATAAAGTTAAATGTCAGATAAACAACAAATACTTTTTGTGGTGTAAGAATGACCATGCAATATTTAGGTCATACTTAAACTAAAAAATTACTCGTTGTTTATCTGAAATTCAAATTTAACTGGGTATCCTGTATTTCATTTGGTAACTGCACGACAAGTTTTGACTCAAAAAGTCCCAACATCTAGACCCTGTTCCCCTTGATTGTGAATGAAGATGTAACTATCTTTTTGTGTGGAAGCTGTCAAAAATTACGTTAGAAGCCTCCCATCTATATTATGTCCTAAAATGGAAACTCTTAGTCAAAAAACGTGGCTTTCAATTCTGCAGGCATTTGTTGTTTACTATGCCACAACAAAAGATTTGGTAGGAGTGCCAGTCTGGAACCTATAACCAGATCAGTATACTAATCACCAAGTATTTGTTCCTTTAGCTCTTGGTGTTTTCATTCAGCAAGTATTTTTTGAGCCTACCGTTATGTACATAACATATGCTAAGAGTTAAGGTATGAACAAACATATATAGACATGATCCTTACAAGGAGTGCGGGGCCACCACAGTGAACAGAATTGCTGTGTTTTCATCACGGAAGAGGGAAAAAGAATGGAAATTTGTGATGTGCCTGTTGATCAAGTACTGGGATACTGTTTTCATGACATGTTTTAATCTTTATTTAGTTCAGTGAAGACATTATGGTTTTATGGGAGAGAGAACAAGCGCTTAGAGAAATTAAATGCCTCAACTAGAATGAAACCTCTAGAATCTGGCTGAGCCAGTTTGAGCCTAAATTGTTTTAACTCCACAGAGCACATTATCTACATGATATAATACTGTCTTCAGGTTTTCCCCTGAAGACATTTACCAGATACAAAACAGCAATCCCTTGCATGAAAATTGAGTTCCTTTTTCCTATGTTGCTATATGCATACTTGCATAACAAGTTAATTTTACTGACCTTTTATTTTAATATGACACTAAATGCTAGCTTTTCATTATATCAAGAGCCCTGGTTTAGAGTATGTATGAAGATCGGATCTTTGTCTCCAGGCCTTGGACCACAGCTATATTAAGAGGTTTTAGAGTATGGTGGACCGTATGTTTTGGAGTTCTGTATACCTGACTTTGATTCCTGTCTTCAGCAAAAAATCCACCATGTAACCTTGCACACAATATTTAACCACTCTCTTTCTCAGTTTCTCCATTGTGTTATTGTCAGAATTGAAAGATATTTTCTATATCTTTCATATATATCATATATGTGTATGTATATGTATGCATATTTATGTATATACCCATATCTATATATCCATATTATATATATATGTGTATATATGTGTACCACTTATCATAGTACCAGATCCAAGGTAAACCCACAATAAATGCTTGCTGCATTACTATGGATATATATCCATAATAATGGGTGCATATATATATAATAAAATATATTAATAATAATAGTAACAAAATGATTCATAGTAGCTTTTTTCTCTAGTGGTTTAGGAGATTATAAAAATTAAAAAATGTGATTAAAATATTAAGGCATTTGAAAATGTAAAACACAATAAAAATAATAAAGATAATATAATTATATATAATAATATATATAATGTATAATACAATAATATAAAAATAATAAAAATTAAGAAGTCTGACATACCGGAAACAAATTATCAAAGCCAATAGTTGAATATTTTTTCTTTTCAAATATAATATGGACTAGCTTTTATTTACATTAAGTACTTGTTTGAGTTTTTCAGTCAATGTTATCATAAAGTTTGGAAAAAAATACAGTACTGCTGATATTTGTATAGTGTTTATAGTTAACAAAGTGATTGCAAAGGCATATTCATTTGACTTGGTGAAGCTGAATGTTATCACATTTTATAGATGAAGAAGCTGATGTTCAAAGCAGTGGACTGATTTAACCAGTTTCAGAGTTCGTGAGAGACAGAGCTGGGGACTGGTCCCTAGGATATAAATCTCATCTTTCACTTTACTGTGGTGGTGACTTTAGGAGTTGATGGACACGGTAATACCTGAGACCCTCTCTACGCAGTTCCATTAGGGTATCTGCCTATGTGTTCTGCTGGTGGACAGTGGGTGGCTGACGGTGTTGAGTTCTGCCAAGTTACATTTAGAGCATGTCAAAAGGTTCTGTTACTAAATTATTTGCATTGGCTGTGTTTTCTGACCTATCCTGAATAAAGACAAGTCAAGAGCTCACCATCTTCTGCAGGCCAAAATAAATAAATGAAGGAGAATCTTACAAGCTGCCTCATGTCCCTTATGTGCTTGGGACAGACATGGAAGATGTAGGGGCTTAGTCATAATGGACAGAATCGAAGGACCTGGGGTTGCAGTCCTAGGTATGCCTCTTCTACCTGTGTCTTTGCCCAAGTGACTTTCCTTCTGCAAGCTTTGTTTGTTAACCTGTTTTTTTTTTAAGATTTTATTTATTTATTTAACAGAGATAGAGATAGCCAGCGAGAGAGGGAACACAAGCAGGGGGAGTGGGAGAGGAAAGCAGGCCTCATAGTGGAGGAGCCTGATGTGGGGCTCGATCCCATAACACCGGGATCACGCCCTGAGCCGAAGGCAGACGCTTAACGACTACACCACCCAGGTGCCCCTGTTTGTTAACCTATTGAGGGGAAATGATAAAACTTTGAATGTTTACTTCAAAGGATTATTATGAGAATCAAATGAGATAATATATGATAACAATAACAGTTAATATTTATTGAGTGCTTATTAAGGACCAGACTTTAGTCTCTTATTCAGTTTTATTCAGCTTTCATGATAACTTTATGAGAAAGTTAACTATCGATATTCCCTTTAACATGTGAGGCCCAGAGAGGTGAAATAACATGCCTGAAGCCACATTTCTGAGCAGTGGTAGAATCAGCCTTAGGAGTCTCATTCCACGGTATATATTCTTTACCTTTGAACATTATTAGTTAGAATCATCAAAAAGCAAATCCCCCCCCCCGCTGTCAAGAAATTTATAATATGATAGTGTCACTGTATTACATGAATATATAAGAAAAAAGATCATCCTAAACTTCATACATTCACTGAGGATAGAGGCTGTAACTGAGGCATGCTAAAATAAAAATCCTACTTTCTTTTTGTTAGATCTGCCTCTTGTCCCCCAGTCCAGTGCTGTCTCTGCACTGCCCAAAGCCTCCTTCTCCTCTTTCCCCTTTATGTTCTGGATCAGTGCCACCACCTCCCTCCACTCCTGGCTGACTGCTGCACATTGCATGAGCTGCATTTAGAAGCACTCACCAGCCTGGCAAGTCAGGATGAAGACAAGTAGTCCTAGGACAATTGTCAGCCGCAGCACTGAGACAGCCATGCCTGTAGCACTGGGTATCGGTGCAGATCACCTGTTCAGATGCACCCGAAGACTTGCTCCATTTATAAGGCATTTATAGGTGACATCATCTGCTATGGAATTAGGTTGTTGCACAAGATATCTGCACAGCTTGTGCTTGGATTTCTACTAACGAACCCTGCCCTATCTTTTAAACCAAAAGTTTTTCATATAGGGAAAGAAAAATGCTCAGTGTTTCTGATGTGTATTTTATAAACAGCACTGGAATAACTCTTTTACAGGTAGTTCCAATGCCAGCATTGATGATTTGTTGGATATCAGGCAGAATTACTATGCAGGGCCAAGGAGCAGGCAACAAATCAGATTGGTGAGGTGTGCCTACTCCCCTCCCTGTACTCTGCTTGTTTTCCATGCTCTGAACTAATTACTTGTCCCCACGTGTACATGCCCATTCACACCCTCATGCCCTTAGCTCATGTTCTTTATTTTTCCTGGGCTATCCTCCCCATAATCTCCCCTTAGAACATTCCTACTACTCTTCAGGCTCAAGTTCAAATGCCCCTTCCCTGTGAAACCGTGATGATGATTCCACCCCACTCCAGACAATTGCTGTATTGTCTGCCTTCTGGAACCCTGACATATTGTTTGAGAAGGAAGTACTTGAAGAGCTCTCTTCTCCTTTAGCCCACAAATCTCTTAAGGGTAGAGTGTTTTATTCACTACTGAATGTTCAAGGAGCTTCGTATGGATCTTCTAATTGTTCTCAGCTTTGACTTCATGTCCTTGGGAGGCTTGTTCTGGTTCTTCCTGCTAGAGGTAGATGCTCCGCTATGTGCCTGCTAGGTGTGTGTTTAAATGTCTGTAGGTTCCTTAAGGGCAAGACTGTCTTTTTCAGAGTTGAATACATGTTACTCAAGGCATATAGCAAACATTAAAAAAAAGGAAAGCAAAATAAATGTTTGCACAGTAAAAAGGAATATTGGGGTTGAGATGCTGTTGTCTATCTCAGCTGTAAAATATATTTCCTCTTGAATACAAACACTCAAGGGGATAAAATTTAGTTCAAGTCTATATGATACTGGTTGTCCTGATAGCTGCTATAAATTTAGTTAACTGGAATAAAGCTTTAGTTCCTAAATTTACAAATTGACCAAAACATATACACTGTGAGTATCACAGGGCCCTATTTTATTAATTGAGGTTTTGAAACAGGAGGCTTGTCTGGTGTCACAGAGCCAGGACATGGCTCTCTAACTCAGGTTAGTACTTCTAGACACCAAGCTGCACTTGAAAGCCATCAAGCAGCTCTGCTTGGTCCCTTCCAGGTCTTCTCTCCAACTCCAGCTTTATTCTTTCTTCTTCTTCTTCTTCTTCTCCTTTAAGAGAGTGTTGAGGGAAAGATGGGGTGGAGGGCAGAGGGAAAAAGAGAATCTTAAGCAGTCTCCACGCCCAGCACAGAGCCCGATGTGGGGCTCCATCTCAGAACCCTGAGATCATGACATGAGCCGAAATCAAGAGCCAGACGCTTAACCAACTGAGCTACTCAGGTGCCGCAGCCAGGTGCCCCACTCTAACCTATCTTCTTAAGAAGACCCTGATCCTGTTACTCCTATACAAAGGGTTGTGATCTAGAGATAGTGGTCCACAGTAGGAAGCTTTCAGTGAGTTAGATTTATGCCATCAGGGTCACTGCTTAGGAGAGCACTGTGCCTGTCCAGTGTGTTAGTGGGGAAAAAAAACACCTAAACTCCCTGTTTTAGCCATGCATGGTCCCTGATATGTGGCTGTATTTGCATGGGAAAGGGTAACAATACCTTCTGCTTCACATGAGCTTTGAGCCCTCAGGGAGCTCTAATTCACCATGAGAACACTGTATAGGCAAGCAGAGACTCTAATATTGCAACCTGGGAGAGAGGCCTGCTGGCTTCTCAAGGATACCAGCTAAATGGGGCATGCAGACAAGTTCCTGAATCAGCTTTCATTGGTCTGGTATCAAAGAAATAACACCACGTTGAGGGGCAGGATAGCTGCATTCTATACCTGTCAGTACCACTGAATCATGGTATGGCCCTGATTAAATACGCTCAGGACCTGACGCTCAGTTTTCTGTGTTTGCTGTATTTTTATCTCTTCTTTTCTGTTGGTTTATTCCTTTTAGCTTCAGATTTCAGTTAAAATGCCTCTTCTCTGAAGAAAAGAGTGACTCTCTAATGTAACTCAGATCCCCCTGTTGTAATCTTTTGTACACTCTGTATTCTTCCTTCTTAGCATTTAAATATTATTCTTTGTTTCATTATTTAATGTCTCTCTTCCCCAGAGATGTTAAAATCCAGGATGGAAGGATTCTGGTCTATGTTGTTCACTGAGACAGCCCTGGTTTCCAGAAGAGTGCATGTAGAAGATACCCAAAACATGCATACCAAATAAATGAATTAATGAATAATTTTGAGAAAAGAAGTCTGGACTTGTGTGATTCTATCAGTTAAAACCTGTGACTCTGGCAAATGATTGATGCCATGCTCTTGGTTTCCTCATCTGTAAACCTGGGACATATTATAATTTCCTGCCTATTTGTCTGCAGTATTTAAGGATATAAGAGATAACAGATAAAATACCTGATAAGCTGTAAAGAATCTTTCTTTATTTGTTTTCCCAGTTTTATTGAAATGTACTTGACATACATCACTATATCAGTTCAGGACATACAGCATAATGGTTTGATTTACATATACTGTGAAATGATTAGCTGACGTACCTCTTCTCATATAGGTACAAAATAAAGAAACAAAAAGGAAAAAAAATTTCTCTTTTGATAACTCATAGGATTTATTCTCTTAACAACTTTCCTATGTATCGTATAATAGTGTTGGTTAGAGTCCTATACTCTAGTACTTCGTATCTCATAAAAGGGAGTTTGTACCTTTTGACCACCTTCCTCCAATTTCCCCTCTCTGCACCCTCTACCTCTGGCAACTACAAGTCTGATCTTGTTTTCTGTGAGTTCGTTTTTTTATTGTTGCTTTTTAAATTCCACATGTAAGTGAGATCATACGATATTTATCTCCATCTGTCTGACTTATTCGACTTAGCCTAATACCTTCAAGGTCCATCCATGTTGTTACAAATGGTAGGATTTCCTTGGTTTTTTTTAATGGCTTAATAATATTCCACTGTGTGTGTGTGTGTGTGTGTGTGTGTGTGTGTATAAAATGATCTCTTTATTCATTCATCCACTGACAGCCAGTTAGGTTGTTTCTATGTCTTGGCTATTGTAAATAAGGAGCCTTTAACGTGTGCCATAATAATAGCAGTTTAGAAGCTGTGACTTATCCTCCATTGGCATAAGCAAGTGAATTTGCCTTTAGGTAGAGGAGAAACTGAGATTATGAAAGATGCTTTTATCCAAGCTGGGAAGAGGAAGATAAGGACCTTCTCTTGGAATGCCATTCTAGTGTGGTAAGAAGATACGAGAATGAAAGGATATGGAACTCTTTAATTCCTATGGACATTTCCATGCACGAGTGACAGACATCAGAGTTCTTAATACAGGAAAGAATTGCAATCTGGGTTGGAAATCTCACAGAAGGATTTTGATGTATGTGTTACTGGTTAAGCATGGGCTTTGGGATGACAGAAGTGGGTTTGAATTTCAGATTTGCCACTTATAAGTTGTTTGACCGTGTCACCTTAGAAATATTTCTTAATCTCTTTATGCTTTGAATCCAATATCAACAAAATAGAAATAATGATGTCTCTCAGGGTTATTACAAGTATCTGATAAGAAAATAAAGTCATACAGTTAGCACATTGCGTTGAGCATGCTGAGTAAAAACTAAGTGGTAGACTAATCATTCTATTCTATTTTATTCCATTCCATTCCCTTCTACCTTACCCTATTCTATTATTCTACCCTGTCCTATCCTATCCTGTTCTGTCCTATGCTCTTCTCTCCTGTCTTGTCCTATCCTCTACCTTGGGTTGTACCAGAGGATGGAGTGACAGTTGGCCATGTAAGCAGTATTAGGGCTAATAATAGTAATAGGTTAATGTGTATCTCTGTCCAGGTATCACACTAGATGCAACATATCAGTGAAGCTGGTGGAGGCTGCTGTTATTATCCTAATTTATATAAGGAATTCAAGCTTGGAGAAATTAAGTATTTTGTCCAGGCTTACAAATCGTGTATGAGCCACAATAAGGATTTGAACTCAAGGATGTGTGATTTCAAAATTTGCACTATTACACTATGTTGCACTGGCATGCTTAGGACTACTACTGGCAAAAAGTCTGGGTCAAACAAGGAGGCTTGCACTTACTAGCCTGCTTGCTCACAGATCCATCTGTGTCTGCTTGGTTTTTCCCATTAATCTGTAGGTTTCCCACTGATTACTGGATGAAAATCTGACCCACCTATTCACCTCTATTGTAGCTCAGTTTGATGTATCAGAGGTGCAGGGTATGGACTGTCTTAATCCTTGGCAGAAAGTAAACTGGAGATAGGGCTATAGAATAAAACACAAGTTATCCAATTAAATTTGAATTTCAGATAAACACTGAATAATTTTTTCATATAAGTATGTCCCAAATATTTCATGGGACAAATTTATACTAAAAAATATTTGTTGTTCAGCTGAAATTTAAATTTAACTGGGTGTCCTATACTTGTATCTGCTCAATCTTGGCAACCCTACAGGAGTAGGCACTCGTGAGTATTTTCTTGCATTTAACCCTAGATCAGAGAGTGAACAACCAGGATGAGGAGGTCAAATAAATGATTAAAAGTTAGTATATGAAAAGTTAAAATCACATTTGGAAAGTGGAAGTTGGAAGTTATTGAGGGGCCCAGTTCCTCTTTAATACACTATCTGGGACATATTTTTCCCCTGTGTTCCTCATAAGGAAGTCATTAGCCTCTCTCTTTCTCTTGATTCAGTCTAGCTGGAGTTTTAGACCAGCCCTGCAAAGAATGCATGTGGCTTCAGGAAGGGCTCCCCTGCCCTTGGTGACCATATGCTGAGGAGTGACCATTAGTCTTTGTCACCTTTCTACATGTAGCTTATGTCTTAGTCAATCCTTTTGCCACTGATCAGTTTATTAATTTCTTGTTCAATGGGCATTTATTGAGCTTGCGCTATTTGCCAGGTGCTTTGCTAGGTATGAAGGACAAGAAAATGTAAAACACTAGTCCCTGACCTCACCCTTGTTGAGGAGGCAAATATGTAACCAAATGATTATAATTTAAATATGAGACATGCTAAGGGAGTTATGACAGATTCCTATGGGAGTATCTCATGTAGTGGTTAACCTTGTCTCAAAAGGCAATCATAGAGCTATCATTTGTTTGGGGCCTTGAAAAATGGGTCTGTGAGTGTTCACTATGCAAGCAAGTTGTGGAGAAGACACTTCATGTAAGAGACATGACATCTACAAAAGCACAGAAGCATGGAAGAGCATGACATATTTCTAGGACTGATCCTTCAGACTCTTGAGTATTATCAGATGTGAACATTAAAGTGAGATAACTGAATCTTGAAGTTTGCTTTAATTAATTGAACATGCCGAGAAGAAATAATAGAGAGAGGGAAGGAGGAAGAAGAGGAAACAGAGAACAGAAATAAATTTTCATCTATACCTTATGTAATATAGAAAAATTAATTCAAAATATGTCACAGAATTACATGTAAAAATGTAAACTCTAAAATTTCTAGAAAAAATATAGAGAAAAAGCTTTATGACCTTGGGTTAGACAAAGATGTCTTAGATACAACACCAACTACATACACAAAAAGACACTATTGATAAAAAGCAAAGACAAGCCAGACAGTAGGAGAAAACTCACATATATATTAAGGGATTTATAGCCAGAATGCATAAATTTTTCTCAAAACTAAGTAATAGGAAAATGACCTGATTAAAAGGAAAGGGCAAAAATCTGAATATACTCGATCAAAGTAGGTATGGGGTTGACAAACACATAAAAAGATATATTTTGCACCATTTGTCATCAGAGAAATACAAACTAAACACCACAATGAGGTATCACTACCCATGTATCTGAATCACTAAAATTAAAAAAGAAAAAACCAAAACTGATCATTACAAGTGCTAGATAGTATACAGATAAACTGGAACTCTCATGGATTGTTGGAGGAAATGTAAAATGAGAAAACAGTTTGGCAGTTTTGTATAAAATTAAATAGATATTTAACCATATGACCCAGCAGTCTTACTCCTAGGTATATAATCAAGTGAAATAAATGTTTATGTTCAAAGAAAAAAACATACATGCCAGCTTATAGTGGCTTTACTGGTAATGGCCCCAAACTGGAAATAATCCAGTGTTCTTCAGCTGGTGAAATGATAAACAAATGTAGTGCATCCACATAAAGAAGTACTACTTACCAAGCTCTATTACAAAGCTGTAATCATCAAGACAGCATGGTAATGGCACAAAGACACATAGAGCAATGGAATAGAATAGAGAACCCAGAAATGGGCCTTCAACTCTATGGTTACTAATCTCCCACAAAGCAGGAAAGAATATCCAATGGAAAAAAGACAGTCTCTTCAACAAATGGTGTGGGGAAAATTGGACCGCTACATGCAGAAGAATGAAACTGGGCCATTTCCTTACACAATGCACAAAAATAGACTCAAAATGGATGAAAACCTAAATGTGAGACAGGAATCCATCAAAATCCTAGAGGAGAACACAGGCAACAACCTCTTCGACCTCGGCCACAGCAATTTCTTGCTAGACACATCTCCAAAGGTAAGGGAAACAAAGGGGAAAATGAACTGCTGGGACTTCATCAAGATAAAAAACTTTTGCAAAGGAAATAGTCAACAAAACCAAAAGACAACCAACAGAATGGGAGAAGGGCTAGTATCAAAAGGGCTTATCAGATAAAGGGCTAGTATCAAAAATCTATAAAGAACTTATCAAACTCAACACCCAAAGAACAAATAATCTAATCAAGAAATGGGCAGAAGACCCGAACAGACATTTCTCCAAAGAAGACATCCAAATGGCCAACAGACACATGAAAAAATGCTCAACATCACCTGGCATCAGGGAAATACAAATCAAAACCACAATGAGATACCACCTCACACCAATCATAATGGCTAAAATTAACAACTCAGGAAACAACAAGTGTTGGCAAGGATGTGAGAAAGGGGAACCCCCTACACTGTTGGTGGGAATGCAAGCTGGTGCAGCCACTCTGGAGAACAGTGTGGCGGTTCCTCAAAAACTTGAAAATAGAGCTACCATAGGACCCCACAATTGCACTACAGGGTAACTACCCCAAAGATGCAAAGGTAGTGATCCGAAGGGGCACCTGTACCCCAGTGTTTATAGCAGCAATGTTCACAATAGCTGAACTATAGAAAGAGCCCAGATGTCCATCAACAGATGAATGTATATATATAGAATGGAATATTACGCAGTCATCATCAAAATGAAATCTTGCCATTTGCAACAATGTGGATGGAACTATAGGGTATTATGCTAAGTGAAATAAGTCAGAGAAAGATAATTATCATATGATCTCATTGTTATGTGGAATTTAAGAAACAACACAGAGGATAATAGGGGAAGAGAGGAAAAAAACAAGAAGAAACCAGAGAGGGAGACAAACCATAAGAGACTCTTAATTATAGGAAACAAGCTCAGGGTTGCTGGAGGGGAGGGGAATGGAGGAATGGGATAACTGGATGATGGACATTAAGGAGGGCATGTGATGTAATGAGCACTGGGTATTATATAAGACTGATGAATCAGAGACCTGTACCTCTGAAACCAATAATACATTATACGTTAATTAATTGAATTAAAATAGTTTTTAAAAAAGAAGTACTACTTAGCATTAATAGGATCAAACTCCTGACACATGCAACAGCATGGATTAATTTCCAAATTATTATTATTGTTGTTGTTTATTAAGTAGGCTCCATGCCCAGTGCAGAGTCCAACATGGGGCTTGAACTCATGACTCTGGGATCAAGACCTGAACTGAGCTCAAGTCAGATGCTTAACAGACTGAGCCTCCCAGATGCCCCTCAAACACATTATTCTAAGTGAAACTCAAAATGGTGCATACTATTTCTAATTTCATTAATACGGGTGTTCTGAAAAAGGAAAAACTCTAGAGACAGGAGACAGATGTGTCCATTGAACAGAGAGGGAAGTGCTTCCTGTAAATGGGCTGAGGGAATTGTTCAGGATGATGGACACTTTATGCATAAATATGCTTGTATCACAAAATTTTCTATTTGGCAAAAGACATAGAACTTGATATTTTAAAAGATAAATTTAATATGATTTCACTCATGTGGAATTTAAGAAACAAAGCAAATGTGCAAGGGGAAAAAAAGGGGGGGGGAGCAAACCAAGAAACAGACTCTTAACAATAGAGAACAAACTGATGGTCACCAGAGGGAGGTAGATGGGAGGATGGGTGAAATAGGTAATGAGGGATTAAGGAGTGCATTTGTTGTGATGAGCACCGGGTGTTGTAGGGAGGTGTTGAATCACTCTATTGTACACTGGAGACTAATATTATACTGTATGTTAACTGGATTTAAATTAAAACTTTAAAAAAAAGGGTAAATTTAAACTGTATGTAAAGTATCGTACTACACGTACATTAAAACCTAATAAGGGAAAATAAAAATAATTGTAATTGCTTTCTGGATGAAAAATAGTTATAATAGTCTTATAGTCAGAGTGGTTAGAATGTATTCTAACTGGTGACTGACATATTCCAGCTCTGCAACTAACTTGATGGGTGACCTTGGGTACTTCTTTTTTCCCTTCCAGGGCCCAAATGTCTCCATTTTTCCAATGAGATTGTTGAATGGAATAATGACTAGAATGCCTCTAGCCTTGGGGTGCCTGGGTGGCTCAGTCATTAAACGTCTGCCTTCGGCCCAGGGTGTGATTCCAGGGTCCTGAGATCGAGCCCCACGTCAGGCTCCCTGCTCCTCTGGGAGCCTGCTTCTTCCTCTCCCTCTCCCCCTGCTTGTGTTCCCTTTCTCACTGGCTGTGTCTCTCTCCGTCAAATAAATAAATAAAATCTTAAAAGAAAAAGAAAGAAAGAATGCCTCTAGCCTTGGCACTCAGTGATGGCTAAAGAGGCCATCTCACTGGTTGCTTTTGTATTCCCTCCATCTTTGAGACCAGGTGCTTTGGCTGAGGTCTGGGCTGGGCCCGTGTTCTCAGGCATTACCATACACAACAGGCGGGTATGTGTTGTGGATGTCTAGGGCTGGACTTAATGTGGCCACCACCCTTTATCCTTCATACCCTTCCTTCAGCAGACATTTTATGGCTGAGCTGTGAATAGCTGCCATCAACAGCTACCTCGACCTTCAGGATAAATAAAGAAAACATCTGTCTTGCACACTGATAGGCATCCTGCCCTCTGCCTCTCTTGAATGAATAGCTCAATACTGTTTAGTAAGAATAATTCTCATTCTTAAGGCCCTCTCCCATGTGAAAACTCATGCATTCCTTATAATTACCCTACTTGAAATGTAGGTCAGGATGGGTATAATTATCCTCATTTTGTAAATTGTTAAAAACAAAACAAAACAAACTAACAGCAACAATGAGAAAATAAACTGAGGTATGGGCATTTTAATTCTCTAATCTAACATCACTCTACTAGTAAGAGGCCAAGATTGAACTTGAACTTATTAGCTTTATCTGATGTGAAAACCAGTGATACAAATGCATTTTTCTGGGTTCCTTTCTGAAATATGGGAACCCAGTTACTTCTCCTATGCTTATTTATCCATTCCTACCTTTACTCATTTATCAACAAATACTTTCTGACCTTGGAAAGAGGAGACTTTACATGAGATATGGGCCTGGGAATCATCACTGAAAGATAAAACCGTGGGAATAGGTGGGATAATTCAAGGATAGTGGTAAGATTAGAAGAGAAGAGCACTTCACCAGATACTTGAGGGACATACAGATTTCAGGGCCCCACAAAGCAAGAAGGCCCTGGAGGAAAGTTTAGAAAAAGCTATCAGAAGGGCAGAAGGAAAAAAGAGGATATTTGGATGCTGGGTAAACCAAGGGAAGAGAGGCTTTATGAAAGGGAGAGCTGCCTTAGTTGGACACTGCTCAGAAACAGGGTTGTGATGTTTCGTTAATCTTGGGGCAGGAAGCCTTGGTCACTGGCAGGAGGGGAGCTCATGTGGCAGTGGAGATAACACCTCACTATCTGGTGTCAGAGAGTCAAAAAAGTCGATTCCATGCATCTCTGTCAGGGCTGGTTTCTGTATCTGTGAAACATGTATCCATATCCTCCTCTCCTTCAGAAAGATGTGAAATGCAAAGAGCCTTAATATAAGGCAAACATGATCAGTATAACCCTCATGTACAGAAGAGAAAGGGAGACACCGTATTCTGTTCTTGCTAGTTTTGCTGCTTCTATCTTAAATGTCCTGTTAAATTCATCCCTGCACATCATACAACTATTTAAAATTCAAAGTCTCATGTGATTGGGAAGGCCAAAATTATTCTCAGAGGTCTCATTCAATTCACCACCTGCTTAGAACCTCATTCTTTTTTTTTTTAAAGATTTTATTTGTTTATTTTTTAGAGAGACAGAGCACAAGCAGGGGAAGGGGGAGAGGGAGAGAGAGAATCTCAAGCAGACTCTGCGCCAAGCATGAAGCACGATGCCGTGCTTGACCTCAGGATCTCGAGCCAAACTTCAGTTGGACACTCAGCTGACTAAACCACCCAGGCCCCCTCATTCTATTGTTCCCTCAAGTGCACATCCAGATTTTATGATTACACTTCTGAAGATGGGCAGTTCGCTACCTCCTGGGACAAAATAGTGGGTACTGCGCAGCATAGACTCTGAAGTCAGACAGAACTCAGTTTGGATGCTACTCAATCAATGATATCTTGGGCAAGTTATTCGAACTCTCAAAACTTCAGTTTCTTATCTGTAAAATGGAGATTATAATACCTAACTCTCAGACTCCCTGAGAGACCCAAATATAGTGATGCATGGAGAACAAATAGCACAGCCTCTGGCATGGAGAATATGTTTTTAAAAAAAGATGGGAGGCTCTGTTGGCTAAGCCTCTGATTCTTGATTTAAGCTCAGGTTGTGATCTCAGGGTCGTGAGATCAAGCCCTGCGTCTCTCTCTCTCTCTCTCTCTCTCAAAAAAACAAAAACAAAAACAAAAACAAAAAACAAAAAAATGCAACAATGATGCAAAGGGGCTTTAAAAACATGGCCTTTGAGGAAAGCTTGAAGAACTTGAGATGTTCACCATAGAAGAGCTATTTAATAGGAAATGAGATAGAGCCTAATGAGGAAGTTGCAGCAAATCAGTGAAACACATAAACTGAGGTTGATTGTATTAAAAAGTAGAAGTGTTTTACCTTCCTCATCCCATCATCCAGTCTTGCATCGCTTAGCACCAAGAAAGATCCTCTTGCTCATGACTTCCTCACTATGGGGGAAAACAGGAGCAGGAAGATCCCAGGAGCCTTCACCATAGAAGACCCCAGCAACCTTTGCCACAGAGCTTTTGCCACCAAAAATCCCTACAGTTTTTTCTGACTTTGACCCCAGCTGATGGAGCTGCCTGGGCAGTAGGAGTTGCTTTGCACCCCTCATCCCAGGCCAGAGCAGCCACTGCTCCCAGCCCCATTGGTGCCAGGGATCTTGACCCACCTGCCCCATTCTGGCACATGACTGGGACCCTGGCTCCATACCGGCTCCATGTGCACCTGTGCTCTGGACTCTGGCACTGCTGCCCCTCCATGCATGCCTGTGCATCAGGCCCCAGCTCCACAAATATGTGGAAACTAAAGAATGCGCTCTTGAAAACTATTGAGTCGGAGGGAATCAAAGGGAGTTTTAAAAGTATCTTGATACAGAGAACAGATCAGTGGTTACCAGAGGGAAAGGAGCTGGGGTTTGTAGGGTTTCTAGGGTGATGGATGGTAAATAGACTTTTGGGGGTGATCACTTTGTCATGTACACAGGTGTCAGATTAGAATGTCATATACCTGAAATATATAATAACAATTTAAAAAGTATCTTGACAAAAATGAAAACAGAACATACCAAAATTTATGGGTTGCAGCACAAACAGTACTAAGAGGGAAGTTTTTAGTGATAGATACTTACACTGAGGAAGAAGAAAGATATCAAATGAACAACCTAACATTATACCTCAAGGAACTGGAAAAAGAAAAATAAGTTTAACCCAAAGTTAACATGAGGAAGGAAATTATAAAGATTAGAGCAGAAATAAATCAAATATAGAATAAAAAATGGAAAAATCATTAAAACTAACAGTTGTGTTTTTTTTAAGAAAAGGAACAAAATTGATAAACCCTTAGCTAGACTAAGAAAAAGAAAAGGAAAGACTCAAATAAATAAAATCAGGAATGAAAGAGGAGACATTACAATAATGTCTTAAAAATAGAAAGGATCATAGGGACTATTATGAAGAATCACATGCCAAAAACCTGGAAAACCTAGAAAGAATGGATAAATGCCTAGAAATATATAATGTACCAAAACTCAAAGGAGAAATTGACAACCTGAACAGACCAATAACAAATAAGGAGACGAAATCAGTAATCAAAAACCCCCCAGCAATGAAAAGCCCAGGACTAATCCTTCTTTAACTCTTTCAGAAAATTGTAAATGAGGGAACACTTCCAAACTCATGAGACCAGCATCACTCTGATACCAAAATCAGACAAAGGCACTACAAGGACAGAAAACTACAGGCTAATACCCATGATGAACATAGCAGAAAGGAGAATGATGGTCCTTAAGGTAAGAGGAAATAGGGAGATATTGGTTGGTCAAGGTGTACAAAGTTTCAGTTATGCCAGGTGAATAAGGTCTGGAGATCTAATGTACAACACTGTAACTATAATTTTTTTTTGTTTTTTCTTTTAAAGATTTTATTTATTTATTTGACAGAGAGTGAGACAGCAAGAGAGGGAACACAAGCAGGGGGAGTGGGAGAGGGAGAAGCAGGCTTACCTCTGAGCGGGGAGCCCGATCGGGCTCTATCCCAGGACCCTGGGATCATGACCTGAGCCAAAGGCAGACGCTTAACGACTGAGCCACCCAGGCGCCCACTGTAACTGTGGTTAATGATAACTGTATTGTATACAAAATTTGCTGAGAGAGTGGGTCTTAAGTGTTCTTACCACACACAAAAATTATGCTAATTATGTAAGGAGATGGATATGTTATATAGCTTGATTGTGGTTATTATTTTATAATGTATCTGTACATAGGATCATTATGTTGTATACCTTACATATATACAATTTTTAATTGTCAGTTATACTCACTGAAGTTGGAAAACAGGGGTGCCTGGGTGGCTCAGTCAGTTAAGCATCTGCCTTCAACTCAGGTCATGATCTCGGGGTCCTGGGATCAAGGCCCATGTCAGGCTCTCTGCTCAGCAGGGAGTCTGCTTCTCCCTCTCCCTCTCTCTCAAATAAAAAAATATCTTTAAAGTTGGGGAAAAAAACAGTTGCACAAAAAGTAATAATTTCAAATTTTTAGGAAGAGACTCATGAGAAACTTAACACAATACATATATATACTATCATACAAAGAGTATTAAAATTCATGAACTGTGTGGCTGAATAGAATCTTTATTATTTTACTCCTATCCTCCAAACTACTCATGTGACAAAACAAACACATAACAAAAATTTTAAAACTCTTACTAAACAAACACAAAACTAAGAGCTTTCCAACTGGAGGTTTCTGGGTCAGTTATGAAAATAATCAACTTGCCATTCAAAAGAAAAACTGCTGCCTTTGTATATTATAGCAACGTTTACTTCTGTTTTTAAAATAAGTTTAAAACATGAAAAAAATGTACCATATTAAACTTGTGTAAAATCAGTCATGTTTTCATTATTGGCTAATAATGATTAACAAGAATAAGATAATGAGAAAAATTAAGATTCCAAATAAATTTCTAGGGAATATGACAATAACATCAATAAAAATTTTTCTCCACATATAATCATTAACAGATGAATAAAGCTTATTGTAATGAAGACAATATGAAAATAGTAAACCATATTCTATTAAGAGTTACATGTCGTTTGTTTTCTATGGAAATCACTGTAATGACCGTTTTATTGAAAAACCACTAGCATTACGGGGTCTGGTTTAGGAAGTTTAAGTCATGTCTTCCTCTTTCATCCTTTGCATCTTGATTTTTCTTTTTCCCTTGAAGACCTTCTCCATCTTCTACTCTCTCCTTGTCAACATAGTCATCATAATATCCATCCAGAAATTCTTTCTTTGTTTTTTTTCCCATTAGCTGTATTTTTTTAAATTATGTTCAGTTAGCCAACATATTGAAATTCTTTGAACATGAGAGGTCTATTTCCTATTCTTCCTCTCCCAAGTCTGAGCTTGCTTCATACTGCCCTCCTTCTCCTTTTCTTCCCTGTCTTCCTCTCCCTCATATTCTCTGGGTAGACTGGGTCCATTTGCCCATTATCGTTGTTATGGTTATTTCCATACTTATCTTCTTCCTCTTCAGAGTTGATGTTCATTATCTTTCTGACCAAATCCCTTTCAGTATGTTATGCTGTAGCCGTTAAAAAATACTTTCTCAACCATTGGGATTATGATATCGTAGTTAAACAAGGCATGACTTTTCTATTTTTTAGTATTTTCCTGAACATCTACTGAACTGAGTACTTTGATTCTAGTTCCATTCAGATTGAAGCAGTTAGAATTTGGTCATTTCCCTTTCAGAACTTCCAAGCCCCCGGAATTGATATTGACACTAAGAACTCTGGTCAATGAAGTTAGTTCCACCTTTAGCCATACTTAGAAACCCTGGTTTTTAAAAATATCCATTCACGGTATGATATAATCAGAACCGTATTTTTGGAATATTAATCTGATGGTTGTATGTGTAAATTGGGCTGGAGAAGTTAAAAAAAATCAAGAAGCAAGAAATTAATAGGAAATTATTTTATTAGCCAAGGAAAGAAAAAAAATGAGGAATTAAACAGCAATTTTGTCACTGGGAAATAAGCAAAGGATGTAAATACTAGTGGTATCATGGACCTAGAATTTGTTAGAGTTGGCTTTGAGACTGGGTGCTTAGCGGGAGAGTGATGGTGACTTTTATCATGAGAAGGGAACCAAGGAAGGAGCTCAGGGGAAAGATGCTGAATGTAGTTGGCCACTTGAGATTGAAGGGCTGCTTCATCATCTAGGTGGGGGTTCCCTATAAGTAGATGGCCAGTGGAACTGGAGGAATGGAGTTGAAAGTAACCCCCAAAGATAGGGTGTTAGAGCCTTCAGCAGATAAAACAGTTTTTAAAAAAAACTACTGTATTTAAGAAGAGATACTTAGGAATGAATCTGAGAAGAAACAGTAAGATAATGAGCAGGGGAATCCTGAGAGCTAATTCTCTAGAGGCTGAGAGGGATGAGAATTTAGAGAAGTGAGAGATGCCTACTCAGAGGCAGAGAAGAGTGAGAAGTTTTTGTGCCGATGGCAAGAACACTGACAGAGGGTCTAACCTGCCAGTGAAGAGACATACTGCTTTTCCACAGACGATAGTGTCATCCAGTTCTGGGGGAAGTGTGCAGGCACAAAATAGAAAAGTACACACCCTTCCCTCCCCTCTTTTCCCTTGACGTTTTTTCCACTCTAGGAGAAAGAGGTGGAAATGAGCTTGGTCCGGTCTCTACCGAGAGGCAGAAGAGCATTGATTGGATGGCGTCTGTGTGCCCCTCCTAAGCTGCCCTCTGTTTTTCTCTACTCTGCTTTTTGCCCTTTGAGGCTGACCTGGCTGGATTATATCAGTGGACTTTTCTGCCTCATGTTTCCTGTTGGTTTTGGCTCATGGTGATCTCTGGTGGGAAGTCACAGGGCAGTAGGAAAGTATTATGGGATATTTCTTCCCAGCTCCTCCATGGTATGTCCGTATGCGTTGGCTATGTCATTTTGTGATGCCTTGTCTGTAGTATGGTGTGGCAGGATTTTGGCCCAATGTTAGCTCAGAGTGGCGATGTGAACATCAAAAAATGGCCAAAGAGGGAACATTTTGAAATATCTAGGCTTCATATTTTAACTTGACCAATTATGTTTTCCTTTTTAAACTCTGGCATTCTATAATTGTGAACTAGGATTTTGCTATTCAAAGTGTAGTCTGTGGAGTAGCAGAATCAACTTCTCTTGGGAGCTTGTTAGAAATGCAGTTTTGCAGATCCTACCCCAAACCTACTGAATTACAGTCTACAGTTTTAAAAGACACCCAGATGATTTATATCCAGGATTTGAGAAATACTAGGCTAATATACCATCATAGTGACTTATTATTTCTGTGAACTTGTGACAAGTTACTTTTCCCTTTCTAATCTCAAATTTCAAATTTCTAATCTTCAAATTTCTGAATTTGAATAATAAGTCATAAGGTTGTTGCAAAGAGGCAATAAGATAAAGTGATCCTGTATTGTCATGTAACATTTTTTTATTAAACAAATACTTCTGGATATCTTCAATGTGCCAAGCACTGGGCTAGACGCTCAATCATTAGCAAAATAGATTCCCTGGCCTAATGCAGCATGAATTGTTTCTGAGTCTTGGGGACCAAGTTATTCCTGTTTTGGACTATGGCAGCATGGTGTTGTAAATAGATCATTGCCCTAAAAGGTGAGAATACATAGATTGCAATCCTCCTTGATTACCAGTCAAGTTAATTAATACTTCTAAAACCTCACATAGTTATTTTTCTGTGTGTGTGGTGAGAATACTTAAAATCTACTATCAGTAAATTGCAAGTATACGAAACCATATTATTCATGATAGTCATCATACTGCATGTTAGATCCTCAGAACTTATTCATAATTCAAAAGTTTGTACCCTTTGACCGACATCTCCTCATTTTGGCATCCCCAGCCCCCAGCAACCACCACTGTGCTCTCTGTTTTTATGAAATTGGCAAGTGTGTATGTATAGACTTAGATTCCACATAAAAATGATACCATGCAGTATTTATGTCACTCTGCCTGACTTATTTCATTTAGCATAACGCCCTCCAGTTTCATCCATGTTGTTGCAAATCAGTCCTCCTTCTATGAAATGCACTCTATAAGGCCTTAAATAAGTCACTTCTGCTTTCTTAACGTTGTAAATGGGATCTTAAAAATACCAGACCATATTAACATATCTCAGAGTGTTCATGGAACACTGAATGTATGCACTTCTCCATGGAGGGGATAAAAGAAATATTAACATGGCCAAATAAGTTGAGGAACCTATTTCCCTATTAGGAGATCACAGTACACCTTTACTATATCAAAGTCTTCAAGAAGTACCAAGTAAAACACCCCTTTAATTTGGCATAATCCCATATTTCTGGCACTTATTGGTAAAGATTTCTTCCTTTCTTTTACTCCTTCCTCCCTTCCTTTCCTTCTTTCCATCACAGTAATTTGGGCAGATCTTAAATTGGCTCTCTAAGGCCATTTATGGACATGATATTTGGTGGATCTGTCTTAGAAAAGTCAGGAGGAAAGGAGAATTTTGCCAAGGGCAGTCCTCTATAGTGGCTGGTCAGGACGACTCCCAGTGGTTGTTTGGTTTCCCAAGAGGAAGCATTAAGTTTTAATAAAAGAGCAGGGGATTAAGAGCACAGTCTTTAGGAGTCTCCTGACATTGAGCAAGTCTCTGGTCCTCAGTTTCTGTGTCTATGAGAGGGTGTGGGATCAGCCTGGTGACTTTGTCATGGTCTGGAATGTCTGAGCTGTGTAGGAACCTAAGGCTGGAAATGCCTATTTGCCTGAGGAGAGGGCTGTGTGTTGGTACCCATGAAGTTCAGATAGCGCTTTTCTTGTGTGACTTGGAAACGGTATTTTCCCCCAGTGAAAGCTGGGCTTCCTCTCACAGTGTGAGGATTGGAGAGTCCTGCATTTGGCTTGAAGAGGGCCTACTCACTTAATTAAGTGACCAAACCTGTCCCACTTGCTTAGAATGTGTATTTCAGAAATATGGCCACAATCCAGAAGGAAGCAAGCCCAAAGCTTGTCTCAACAGATATTTGGAGGTTGTCTCTTCCATATAAAGTTCTCAAGCTTTTGATGTGAAGAAAAGCATTTATTATCATGTTTTACTTCCTAATTACTTTCCTGTGTACTGATATATGGAAACTGTATACGCACATATTTCCTGGTTTAGTGCTGGGGTTTGGGGGGAAGGAAGGTAGATAGAATTGCACCAGCAATTTTAAACAAGGGGTTTAACAGATAAGAGGTAATAGACTCGGAGAAAAGTCTACTGAGGTAATGGAAGAATGTCTTCTGATCACATTCAAAAGAGTGGTTCTTCTGACACCTAGATTGAAGACAGAAACAGGCATGGGGACCACACAGAAGCTTCACGTATCTGGGGGATACAAAGCAGTTTCTAAGAACCTGGATTCTGAGGAGGACAAACCCAGAGCCAGTCCTGTTGAAGGAGGTCATTGAGAGGATGTGATCACTGGTTGACCTGTGAGCTGGACTCAGGCAATTAGAGGCTCCTCATTCCCCCACCCACCCCACCCCCATCCTTGGAATGTACATACCACCCACTGTCCACACTAGAAGTCATTTTCAAGGACATAGCCTTGAGACAATAATGTGTTATTGAGACCATCTGGGCTAGATACATGACAGAATCCTGTTCGAAACCTTTATATAAACTTTTCAGATTCTGTCAGATGGGTGCATCTACTTGTCTTGCTGCCACCCAAGACAAGGTTTGTATCTAAGTTCCCTTGCTTATTAAACCTGCCACCTACCAATCTGGAGTGGCCTGTCTCTTTTATAGTCACTCGCATATTTTGATAATTCAACAAGAGATTTTGAGGCAATATGGTGCTGTGAAAAAAGAATCTTTCTGACCTGTGTTCAAATCCTGCTCCTGCTACTTGCCAGTTTGGGAGTTACTTTAACCTCTCTGAAATCTTGCAAGGTTGTGAAAACTAAATGGATGACAGATCTGTGTACCTATTATTAGTATCTACCTTATATAAGCCTTTAGTAATCATAGGTGTTATCATTGTTAATATAGAATACTGAAGTTCTAAAATACAAACATGAAAAAAAGAGAAAAACAAATGCCATATGATTTCACTTATATGTGGAATCTAAAAAACAAAACAAAGGAACAAACAAACAAAATGCAGAATCAGACTTATAAGTACAGAGAATTGATGGTTGCCAGAGGGGAGGGGGCTGGGGGGATAGGCAAAATGGGTGAAAGGGAGTGGGAGATACAGGTTTCCTGTTTTGGAATGAGTAAGCAACAAGGATGAAAGGTACAGCATCGGGAATCTAGTCAATGGTTCTGTAATAGTGTCCTATGGTGACAGATGTTAGCTACACTTGTGGTGAGCACAGCATAATGTATAGACTTAGTGGATCACTGTGTCGCTCACCTGAAACTAATATAACAGTGTGTGTCAACTGTACTTCAATAAAAAAATAAATACAAACAGATGAAGTCAATAAACTTCAGAGTGGAAAAATGACTTATCAAAGTTATAGAAAGGAAGGGACTAGAATCAAGTCCTCCAAGCTCTAAGCCAAATGTGCTTTGCCTCTACATACTCAGCCATCTCCATGAGGTAATTACATGAAGCACATGCTTCATGCGGCACATACAGTGGAGAAATGTGGTGACAAATCCCGTGGAGCCCAGGGGAATTGCAGTCAGAAATTGAAGGTAAAATCTGGCTCTGCCACATACCGACTTTGTGATCTTGTGAAAGCCGTGCAACTTCTATGAATCTCCTTTCCCTCATCTTGTAAAATGGTGATAATGACCCTTGCTTGCTTTCCAGGAATGTTGTAAAGTTCAAATGAGTTGAAAGAGAAGTTTGAAACTGTAAGGAGCAGCGGGTGCGTTAGGGATTCGTATTTGTATCACATACTTAAAAGTGGCAAGGGAGCATAATTTGCTTAATATTGGTTCATTAGTATCACGAAAATTATTTATTTGACAGGTCCGCTTTGTGGGCAAGGAGAAGCGAACAGGATAAGAATTGCTCACCAGCAAGGTGGGCATGTGTGGTGGTGCCTCCGATGCGTGTTGCTTTAACCAGAATAAACCCAAGAGCTACAGCTTATTGGAGTTCTCTGTGTAGCCATCTTCAAAGAAACCAAGTGTGATGTCTGAAAGTGAGTAGAGGTGATTCAGATCCTGACTTGAATCCCTTGGCGGACATCACGGGGTTGTAATTCCTACTTAGTTCTTCCACGTCCCCCTTTGCCCTGCCTCCCATCTTCACATCTCTCACACTCTATACCCACCCTGAGCCTTTATCTTAAACCTTCACTATCCATCCTCCCTGGAACATACCTGGGTAAAAACACAAAACAACACAAAAACGAGCCTTAGTGATCTCCATGTTTCTTCTCTCTTATCCTTCGCTTCTGTATTTTATGCTTTTAATGGACTAAATATTTGCCTTTGTGATGAAATTTCTCTCTACTTTTCCATTCATCTCTCTTCCCATTTGCAAATTCTCTGTCAAAATGGGCCAGAAGCAGAACTGGAGAATTTTGAATCAATTTTTAAGGGGGGGGGGTTTGAGGTCTAGTGAAAAGCCCAGAACAAGGCAGAATTTTCTTTAATACATTGGGAGAAGGTAAAACATAATGAACACTTACAAATTAATATACACGTAGTCTAAATTTATTATAGGTTTTTTTTTTTTTAATCTCTCCAAAGGAATGACTGAATTGGATACGAGGATGTAGAAATTTGTGTAATGGGACCAGACATAGGGAAGTTAGTTGTAGGGAGTTTCTTATGTTTTGGGTCACACTCATAAAAGTTTTTCACTCATATTTTCTTCAGGCATTTAAGTGTCTCTCTTGTGCCCTAAATTTGTGCTACTGACCCCACCTCCTATGTACTCTTGTCATTATTAGTTTACTTAAGTTCTACTCTCTTGGCAAGTTTGAAATATGCAGTATAGTATCATTAACTATAGTCACCATCCTATATGTTATATCCCCATGACTTATGTGCTCTCCTTAAATCCTGGCTTGAAGTGTTGCTTTGTAAGGAAATGCCTCTATTAGAAATGCTGACTCACCCCCATGGGGCCTCATTTTTGAATTGCTTATCTGACTGCTTGAGAGGGTTTAGCAGAAAAAGCCACTGCCTGCTGCTGAGCACCACCTTGTGGATAATTAACGAGCTATGACGGCATAACTGGCATGTTGCAACGGTGTCTGGGTTGGAATTCTTGGATTAGGATTCTTGCTCTGCTACCTACTAGCTGTGTGACTGTGGACAAGCTACCTGATCTGTGTCTCCCCTTCCTCTGGAGAGGGAGATAACCTACCAATTCTGCGGTGCCTGGTATTATAGTAAGCACACACAACTACTAGTCTGATGTCATTGTATATAACAGTTTGATTGCATTGGTCAAATAAGACCAGATTTCTAGATAAGGGCAATCATAATAACCAGGATCAATAGTATTATTAATAAGATAATAACGGCTCCTATTTACTGAATGCCTACCAGGGGCAGATGCCGTGCTGCATTCTGTGTGTGTGTGTGTGTGTGTGTGTGCGTGCGCACGCACATGGTCTGTTCTTTACATGAATGATTTCATTCAATCCTCACAATACTCTTTTGTATTAAACACTTTTATTATGCTCAGTTCATATGTGAGGGACCTGAGACTCTGAGATAACTGATTTGTCCAGAGCTACACATCCAACAAAGGCAGAGTTGAAATCAAATCCAAGTCCGACATTAAACATGTCATTTTAACTGCTCTAAGCTTCTTGTGAGAGAATTGAGCAAGGAAGTTATATTTTTTAGGGAGAAGACAACGTGTGTATGTATGCATGCGCGTGTGTGTGCGTACGTGTGTGTTAAGACACAAGGGGAGCAAGAGGAAGGACAATGGTCATTGTCTTCAACCTGCTATATAGCTGTCATAGGGAAAGGGATACCATGATTTTTGCAAATGATCCCAGATGTTATAATATTTTGGGTGAATAGATTTCTGCCCACTTACACAGAGTAATTTTCTAATAGGCAGAATTGTTCAAATATGAAATTATCTGCCTTTGGATACAATGAATTCTCCATAATTAGAGTTCTTTAAGCAGAGTCTGCTGATAATTTGGAAAAGATAGTATAGGGATTGGGTCTAATTGAGAGGGCCCACTGAGGTATTTTCTAATCTAACGAGTCATTATTTCTATAATAAACTTCAAAATTCATGGCAGAAGTGACCCTTCAGCTGGCTTTCTTTTCCGGTTATTGCGGTAGGAGGCTCCACGAGCAGCAAGGTCTCCCGAGCCACCCTGTCTTGCCCGGCAGCCAGCACAAGCGCAGGTAGGTTTTGGAGATGGTGGAGCTGCAGATCAGCTCGAACAACTATGACAGCCAGAAGAACAAACACTTCTCAGGCACAGTCAGGCTAAAGTCCACTCCCCACTCCAAGTTCCCCCTATGTTTTGGGGGTGACCAGCAGGACTGTGATGAGGCCAAGGCTGTGGATATTTCCCACATGGACATTGAGGCACTGAGGAAACTCAACAACAATAAAAAATTAGTCAAGAAGCTGGCTAAGAAGTATGATGCCTTTTTGGCTTCAGAATCTCTGATCAAGCAGATCCCACAAATCAGCCCAGCCCTCAATAAGGCTGGCAAGTTCCCTTCCTTACTGACCCACAATGAGAACATGGTGGCCAAAGTGGATGAAGTGAAGTCCACCATCAACTTCCAGATGAAGAAGTTGCTGTGTCTGGCAGTGGTCATTGGCCACAGCAGATGACAGATGATGAGCTTGTGTACAACATCCACTTAGCTTGTCAGTTTCCTGGAGTCATTGCTCAAGAAGAAGGGGCAGATCGTCTAGGCTTTATACATCAAAAGCACATGGGCAAGCCCCAGCGCCTGTACTAAAGCACGGCTTAATAAACCCTAGTGCTACCAAAAAACAAAACAAAAAAACCCCAAACCTGATCCTTCTGCTGGCTTTGTGCATTAGATAGTACACTTTTGATTACAAGTTGTAGGATAAAAACTGGTTTAAGAAAAAAGTTCATTGTGAGGATTAGGAGGGACCTCAAGAAACCCACAAGCAGGGGTAAGAGAGTTGAAATTGGAGTCTGAAATACCGTGTTTTCTCTCTCCATCCTGATTTTATGCTCCTGCCCACAGATTACAGTTCTTTCTTCTCCACTTCTCTGCAGAACAGCTTGCTTTCTGCTCTTCCGTCCACTTGGTAGGCTGTAGATACCCATTCGATTGTTTCTGAGATGACATGTCTCTGATGAGGCAGATCTTGACAAAAAGATCTTACTTTTGTTTTCAATTCTTAACTTTTTTTGGTGATACATTTTTTATCATTTGATTTTATTTTATTTCATCACGGTAAGTGTACTCTTTTATCCCCATCCCCTATTTCCTGCATCCCTGCCCATCTCCCCTCTGGTTACCATCAGTTTGTTCTCTATAGTTAAGAGTCTGTTTTTTGGGTTGTCTCTCACTCTCTCTCTTTTTTTCCTTTATTCTCTTCTTTTGTTTCTAAAATTCCACATATAAATGAAATCATATGGTATTTGTCTTTCCCTGACTGACTTATTTCGCTTAACATTATACTTTCAGGCTCTATCCATGTTGCTGCAAATGGCAAGATTTCATTCTTTTTTATAACTGAATAATATTATATATATATATATATATATATATATATATCACATCTTTTTTATCCATTCATCTAGTGGACACTCGGGTGCTTCCACAGTTTGGCTACTGTAAATAATGCTGCTATAAACATAGAGGTACATGTATCCCTTTGAATTAGTGTTTTTGTTTTCTTTGGGTAAATACCCAGCAATGCAATTACTGGATCATAGGGTAGTTATATTTTTATCTTCTGAGGAACCTCCATACTGTTTTCTAGAGGAGCTGCACCAGTTTGCATTCCCACCAATAGTGCACAAGGGTTCCCTCTTCTCCACATCCTTGCCAACACTTGTTGTTTTCTGTGTTGTTGATTTTGGCCATTCTGACAGGTGTGAGATGGTATCTCACTGTAGTTTTGATTTGTATTTCCCTGATGATGAGTGATGCAAAAATAATATATATATATACATATTTATATATTTTGGATATATATGTATGTATTTATATATTTTGGATTCTAACTCTTTGTTGGATATGTCATCTGCAAATATCTTCTCCCATTCAGTAGGTTCCTTTTTAGTTTTGTTGTTTGTTTCCTTCTTTATGCAGAATTTTTTTTTTACTTTGATATAGTCCCAATAGCTTATTTTTGCTTCTATTTCCCTTGCCTCAGGAGACTTATCTAGAAAAATGTTGCTGTGGCTGATGTCAGAGAGATTACTGCCTGTGCTCTCTTCAAGGATTTTTATGGTTTCAGGTCTCACATTTATGTATTTAATGCATTTTGAATTAATTTTTGTGTATGGTGTATGAAAGTGGTCCAGTTTCATTCTTTTGCATGTTGCAGTCTAGTTTTCCCAACACCGTACGTTGAAGAGACAGCCTTTTTCCCATTGTATATTAATTCCTCCTTTGTCAAAGACTAATTTTTTAATGAGGTAATATTCAAATAACATAAAATTAACAATTTTAGACTGTACAATTCAATGGCCTTTAGTACTTTCACAATGTTGTGAAACCATCATCTCTATTTAGTTCCAAAGTATTTTTATCACCTCCAAAGTAAACCCTTTACCCATTAAGAAGTCACTTCCCATCCCTCTGCCCCCAGGCCCTGATAATTGCTAACCTGATTTCTGTCTGTGGATTTACACATTCTGCATGTTTTATATAAATGGAATAATACAGTATGTGACCTTTTCTTTCACTTAACAAAATGTCATTTTTTGTTGCAGCATGTTTCAGTATTCCATTCCTTTTTATGCTAAATAATTTCCATTGTATGTATATACCTCAGTTTATTTATCCGTTCATCTGTTGATGGACATTTGGGTTGTCTCTGCTTTTTGGCTTTTGTGAATAGTGCTACAAGTTTTGTGTGGATACTCCTTGCAGATTCTTTCAAGCATATCACAGGGGTGGGATTGCTGGGTCGTATGGTAAAATTCTGTTTTACATTCTGAGGAGCTGCCAAACTCTTTTCCACAATGGCTGTACCATTTTACAATCCTACCAGCAACATACAAGGCCTCTAATTTCTCCACATCTTTGCCAAAACTTGCTGTTTTCTTTCTTTTTTAAAAAAAAAATTGTAACGACCCTAGTAAGTCAAAACATAGCGAAAATGTTGTCTCAGTGGTTGTGATTTATATTTCCCTAATGACTGAAGAAATCAAATGCAATTTCTCCTCCAGTTTTATGGAGATATAATGCACATACATCATTGTATAAGTTTCAGATAAACAGCATAATAGTTCAACTTACATATATAGTGAAATGATTACCACTGTAACTTTAGTTAGCATCCATTATC
>NC_048220.1:35006412-35017337 GCF_002007445.2 Ailuropoda melanoleuca
CACTGCCCATTAAAAAAAATTATTTGTGTAACTTTCTGTTATTGAGTGTAACAGTTCTTTGTATTTTCTGGATAATAGTCCCTTTTCAGATAGAGTTGATTCTCATTATTTATAGATTCTATATTTCTGAATTTGCCTACCTGCTAAAATTTGTTTATGACTCAAAAATCAATATGGTTTTGTCATCATTTGAAGACATTCAGAACAGTGAAAAATTTAGTTGCCTGAAGCACACATTCCCAGCTGAGGTGGAACATAGTGACACTCTACCTTCTTGTTCCAGCTGTCACACAGAGATGACCAGAGGATGGAGATGGTCGGGCAGTGCAATGTAATCCAAGAAGTCCAGCTCTGGAGCCTGTTGAATGGGTTCGAATCCCAACACTGGCATCCATGGGTAGTGTGCTCTAAGGTAAGTTCCTTAACTCTTCTGAACCTTGTTAAAAAAAAAAAAAAAGAATGCCAGGATGAATTTTTAGGATTGAAGACTACAATCTATGTGATTATGTCCCTTCTCTCTCTATATCCCTGGTCTGTATATATTCCTAGGAGCAGTGCTTCAGTTTTTTTTTCTTTTTTTTTTTTTTTTTTTTTTTAAAGATTTTTATTTATTTATTCGATAGAGATAGAGACAGCCAGCGAGAGAGGGAACACAAGCGGGGGAGTGGGAGAGGAAGAAGCAGGCTCCCAGCAGAGGAGCCTGACGTGGGGCTCGATCCCAGAACGCCAGGATCACGCCCTGAGCCGAAGGCAGACGCTTAACCGCTGTGCCACCCAGGCGCCCCAGTGCTTCAGTTTTTGCTAATTCAGTGGTTGCAGCGACTTTTAGAATGTATCACAAATAACAAGAATAGACTATGTGATTTACAAATATCATCTCCCATTTATTAGGCCTTGTCACTTGATAGTGTGCTTTGATACATAAGTTTTTAATTTTGATGAAGTCCAAATTGTCTGTTCTCCCTTTTGTGGCTTATATCTCCAATTCTAACTTTCGAGAAGTGGATTTGCTTAGTTCAATCATAGATGAAGCAATTATGCCTAAGTATATTCCCATTCATTGATAATTGGCTACAGAGGTGCTTAGGAGAGAAAGTGAATTGATTTACCCAGACTTATATAGCTAATGAGGGGCAGTTGAGAATACAACAGACACCTGATGTTAGAATGCGTAATCTTACCTGCTCCAATTATGCAGAGAAGAGGTCATTATGGCGAACTAAAGAAACACCTAATGGTCATCAACTTTCTCTCTCAAAAAGTGGGTAGCATTTAGATAAAGAGGAGAAAAGAAGTTTTCTTTGCAGGGCGTTCTTGTTTGTAGAAGATGTATTCAATTACAGCAGATCTGTATAAATGTTGACCAACCCTTATCACCACCTCGACTTCTTTGCTCCACATATTTTACTCCACTGCCTTGGGCATTAATAGCTGTCCCTAACGCTTAGCGGGGTTGGCTGTTGTGATCACTAATTATGGACACAAGAGGACGCCAAAAGCTCTCTGTTCCTCTGGTTCTTTAGGTCCAGGTGTAGGAAATTATGTTCCCTTCCATTATTGCTGTTTGTATTAGCAGAAAAAATTTAGATTACAAAACTCAGGAAAATCTGAATAGAGCTAATGAAAATACAGCCTACTATACAAACATTTAGATTTCAAGATTGACCTAAGTCCAGTCCCAGAGTCGTTGATGATTTGGCACCATTTTAAATAAATGTAGTAGAACTTCAAAGCTAGAAAGAGCATTTGAATTTACCTTTCCTTTTCTCCCTCCCTGCTCCCTCTCCTCTCTCTTTTTCTCCTTTCTTCCTGGCAATCTTTCCAGTTTGCAAAACCAAACTGCAAGCAGAGTTGTTCCTCTCTATATATGATTTATACATAAACTATACGTAAATTACATGTACAGAAATGTTTTTCTGATCAAAGCACATAAACAAATACATTTGAAAACCACTTGAGTCTAATGCTACGTTACGCAAGTGGGAAAAATAAAATCGAGAGAAAAAAATGGTTGTTCAGGGTCCCAGAGCAAGTTACTGGCAGAGTCAGCTGCAGGCTCCTACTCTTTTCACTACATCATTTTACGAACACGCCCACCCATGCTTTGCTGCTGTCCAGGCTGGGGTTTCTGAAACAGGCTCACCTGTGGGGACCTAAGATTCACTCTACCACTAGACATATCATTATATAATATGTTAAAAGAAACTTTTTCCTAGTCTTGTTATGGGTCTTGGATGTTTTGGCCACCTGTGTGCTCTTTGAGTTCTAGGGAGAGACTGAAGATTACCCTAAATTGGCCGCAGATATTTTCTCTGAGCTTGCAACTCTCGCATAGACAGGTGCAGTAGAAATCTGCACACGTGTTGCAGGGTGCAAACATCCTTTGCTTTAGGAGTGTGGTGCCAGGAACAAAGAGATTGGAAAAGTTTCTGTAATTGATTTTGGACCTGGTTGAAATTCCTGGTTGGAATGAGACAGCCTATTTAGGAAAGTCATAAGTCAGGAGGGACACACAAAAAGAAGGTCCAAGATAATGAAAAATGGAAACATCACAACTATGNTTAGGAGTGTGGTGCCAGGAACAAAGAGATTGGAAAAGTTTCTGTAATTGATTTTGGACCTGGTTGAAATTCCTGGTTGGAATGAGACAGCCTATTTAGGAAAGTCATAAGTCAGGAGGGACACACAAAAAGAAGGTCCAAGATAATGAAAAATGGAAACATCACAAGAAGAGTAGAAGAAGTTGGGGGGGGCAGAATTAGCTGAGAAAACTCAGGTGCCAAAATTATTATCTTCAAGTACCCAAACAACTAACCTGAGAGAGGAGGAGTTTATCTGCTCCATAAGCCCAGAACTAGGCCCTTCGGGTAGAATTTGCTGGGATTTAGAGTTGGGCTTACTAGTCAGAGCTGTCTAATGATGTCCTGGATGTCATAGAGAATTGGATATCACAGAGACATGGGTATGGCTCCTGGCTTCATCTCTATTGCCTGTATGACCCTGGGAACTGTGGTTATGAAAACGAGTAATATTTTGCAATATTGTGTAGGTAGCTCTTTTTCCCTTTCCCACATGCCCTTCTACGTCATGCTCTCACTGCCAGCCTAGACTGCCTGGATTTTTAAAATAAAGATTAAGAGAGTAGTTTGAGAAAAAGGGTTTTGAGTATGTGAAGTCTGGCTTTTAGAATCAAAGGCTAGAATGTCTGGAAGGAATTAGAACATAAAGTTTGGAAACATAGAGTAGGAGTTGCACTGCACCACATGGTGGTCTTTTTATGTAAGACCACATAAAAATTTCATGGGATAGAGAGGTTCAGGTGTGGAAGAAAGGTAATGTCAGGGGAGGGGGTTGGTGGAGCCCAGACTGCCTGGGGCTCAATATGCCAGGAGGAACCGGGACAGAGCAGTGGAATCAGTGCCAGAGCAGTGGAATCAGTGCCAAGACTCATCAGCTACCAATAGGGAATCATCATCCATCACAAGGTGGGAGCTCAATCCTTAATGCAGATCGTGGGATCACATTAGGCAGTTGCACAGTGTTGTAAATCATCCATGCCATAGAGCTGTATTAGCTATCCTCAGTACGACCTTATGAAGACCTCTACCAAAACACCAGCAGAGTGCTCCTCTCTGTCCTGTAAGAGGAACAACTCTTTGGAACCTGTATTTTGCTCAGCCCCACCCAATTTGCCCTGGATGGAAAAAGCTTTTGTTTGCCTGGTATGTTCTAAGGCCCAGTTGAAATGCCAGGAGGTCTCCTGAATACTGAAAGGAGGAAGGCTTATATGGAAGGGCAGCCTCATTTCTGTGCCTTAGTAGGAAAACAGAACTGGTGTGAGAGGTCCAGCCTGCTCTTCCCCCATCTCATTCAAAACAGCAGTTCCATTCTTCCACCCTTCCCATCCAGTTACAGTTAACTTGTCTAGGTCTTTTTTTTCTGTTATAGATTATAATCTTAATCATTATTTTATAAGTTTGCTCCAAGATTAAATGTGATAATGCATAAAAATATTTACTATTTAAAATATTAGCATATTGATTGTCTTAGAATATGCTCACTGGATGGAAGCTGTTATTATTATTCAAAAGATGATGAGGTCATAATCCCTTTAGGTATTCTTGTGAAACTGAATGACTGCTTGGTGTTTATGTGGTAAAGGTTATTAGAATTTCTGAATGTGATGGTAGGAAGTGATTTGTCAGTTTAGAGTCAATATTTTTCGACGTGCTGTGCATGGGCTCCTATAGGCTGGCTGTATCAGAATAAACTGAGATAACTTTCTTTTTAAGATTTCATTTTTAAGTAATCTCAACATTCAATGTGGGGCTCGAACTCACAACCCTGAGATCGAGAGTTGCATGCTCTACTGACTGAGCCAGCCAGGCACCCCAANATAACGCCGGGATCACGCCCTGAGCCGAAGGCAGACGCTTAACCGCTGTGCCACCCAGGCGCCCCTGGGATAACTTTTTTAAAATAAATAAATCTGGGCCCAAATCCAGCTACTTCAGTAGATCTAGAGAAGGGTTCAAGATCCCCTGTTACTAACAAGCTGCTTCCTCCTGGAAGCTCTAGGGAAGAATCTATTTCCTTGGCTTTTCCAGCTTCCACCACAGTCCTTGGTCCACCGCCCTGCATTGCTTCAGTCTCTTCTGTTGTCACGACTCTGACCCTCTGCCTTCCTCTTAATAAGGACCTTTGTGATTACATTGGAACCACCAGGAAAATCCAGGGAAATCTTTTTATCTCAAGATTCTTAATCTGATCACATCTGCAAAGTCCCCTTTGCCATATAAAGTGACATATTTGCAGATTCTGGGGATCAGAATGTGGACATCTTTGGAGGCCATTATTCTGTCGTTGGTGGTAACCTGTTGTTGTTGTTGTTGTTGTTGTTATTTTAGACTGTCAATTACACAGAGAAATCCCTAGGTGATTTAATTCATTGCCACCTAAATCTACCTGTGGGAGGTTTTTTCTCGTACACCACCAACCCTCTCAGTGCCATTTCATTGGTATACAAGTGTCCCAGGAAGGTGAGGAAGAGTTGACAATTCTAGGGTAAGATGAATGGGAACAGAACAAGACTAAGGGTGAGGATATAAATTCTGTCACTCTTGCTAGATGATCAGTGGGCTAGTTACTGACTTCTGTCAAAGAGAGAACCTCGTGATAGATCCTCAGTACAGGCAACATAAGACTTCACATGTGAAGGAACTAGCCTCTGTCCCTGGGTCTTGGCTACAGGTAATGCACACTCAGATGGACACCAGGCATTCCCTGGATGTTGAATCAATACTGTCCTCCTGGTCTGTCTGGCTATGTCCCCTCATTCTTTGTCCAACTGATCTCTAAGTCTCCCCCATCTCTTTCTTCTCAGCCTTGGAAGTCCATCCTTTATCTCAAAGGTAGGAAATTTTTATCATTCAAATCATTATTGTACCATATATTCTTTCAAAATCTCATGTGTCAGAACAGGTGGATTGCTAAACTCAGGAGCCAACAATTGACTCTCTTTGTTTTCTCTCCTGCTGTCAGTTCATCTCTAAGACAATGACGAAGAATGCTTAGCTGACTAAATGAGGGAAAGAACAAAGATTAAAGCAAATTCTGGAAACAAAAGCATATTAATTAACATTTCAGGATATTATCCATCTTCATGAAGTTTGAGATTCATGATGTTTAAAATCCAAAGACACAACTTTACCAAGTCCATAACCAGTGCTCGTTCTACTATACCACACCCCCTTAGTGCATAATTTGTTCAGTAACTTCAAGACCTTGAATTTCCAAAGTGACAGGCATATTCCACTTCTACCAATACATCTCCCACAGTTACTAAATATCTGCTCTCACTGTGTGACACGAGCGTCCTCCTCTCCAGCTCCTGGGAAAGGTTGACTGTCAAGAGCTCTGCACCACCCTGGGTTCAGCCGCCAGTCTGTCTTTCCACAATTTCAGCCAACTCTCTCTCTGACTCAGCTCTCTGTCTGCAAAACCAGGCAAGGACTTGTAGAAAGCATCTCCTACTCCTTCTCTTCTCCCAGGGAAAATAGGATTAGCATTCAGTACACTGAACACAGGGCAGCTCCCTTTCAGTTTGTTTGTCTGGTATTAAAAGAGGATGGGAACTAGCTTAACATCTGAAATGAGTTCCTTCCCACAGATACCTGCCCACCCTCTAATACCCAGGTACACATCAAGAATGTGGACTCCGCTTGGTAGTTCAACTGGTCCAGCTTCCTTAGTGCAAGTGGCTGCTTGTCTAGCTCTGTCTCACCCTTCCACCTCTTCTCTTCTAATTTTATAGTGAAACAGTACAAAGAAGCACCCTAGATTAGTGTGTAAGTTGCTCTGTGTTTGCATCAGAAAAAATATGGATTGAGTCCCAATTTTGCTGCTTACTAATTATGTGTCCTCGGGCAAGTTATTTAACTTCTAAACCTTCTATTGCTCCTCCATAAAGCAAGACCAAAGGCACCACATCACTGGATTGCTGTAAGGATTAAATAAAATAAAATAGGTAAAGCACTTAGTGGCCTGCCTGGCACACATTGCTCCACAAATGGTAGTCATCATTATATTTTGTTTTACTTTATAAAAATGCACTGAGTCCTTATTAAGAAAATATCATGCTTATACTATGGAAGTAAGTAAAGAAAAAGGAGATGTGGTCCCTGTCTTCAAGGAATACTGTGGTAGAGATAGAAAATATCCAAGTAAGTAAAGGGAAGGGTTGAAGCAAGGTAAAGTTAGAGGGAAAGAACTGAGTGAACATGAAGCGCTTGAACTGCATAGGCTGGAGGAGGGTCCCCAGAGAAACCACACTGCAGAAGTGTGGGAAAGACCACGTTGATGTGATGTCCGTCTTGTGGGCAAAAGCTTTCCCCGTGTCCCTGTGTGAGAGTCCTATTTAGTAACGCTACATCAAGACCATGAACACACATGCCTCTGTTATTCTGTATTTGGAGGAATTAACCATGAGTTGAAGCTATGGTTAGTTAGGAGACTAGAAAAATGAACAAAAATCATCTCTTTCTTTCTAGTCCACTTGTCCTTCCTTTACACCACTGTGAATATCTGGTTCACAATTAAAAAGCTTAGATTTTTTTTTTCTAGATGCTGTTCAATCACAGAAAATTTCCTGGGCAGGTTTTAGCTATCTCTAAAAATTTGGAAGGAAAATTAACTGAAGCGTAAGTATGCCAAGCCGAGTGCATGTCTGCCCTCTCAGCATTAGATAAAGCATGCAGATTCTCTGAATGCCTTACCAGACAGTCATTGCATGTTTGGGGAGCTGGCTGGGCCATTCCTCAGCTCACCAGCACAAAAGTTACAAAATTCTCCTGTCCCCAAATGTCACAAGGAGACAGTGGACTATTATTAGAATCAGAACACCTATACAGGTCTTCCTTGATTTATGATGGGGTTAATAAATATTTAAGTCACAAATGCATTTAATACACTTAACCTACCGAATATCATAGCTTAGCCTAGCCCACCTTAAAAGTGCTCAGAACACTTTCATTAGCCTACAGTTGGGCAAAGTCATCTAACACAAAGCCTATTTCAAAATAAAGCGCCGATATCGCATATAATTTATTGAATACTGTACTAAAAGTGAAAAACTGAATGACTGTATGGGTACAGAATGGTTTTAAGTGTATTGGTTGCCTACCCTTGTGATTGTGTGGTTCACTACTGCTGCCTACCAACTTGAAAGAGTATCATACCACATGTTACTAGCCCAGGAAAAGATCCAAATTCAAAATTTGAAATATGGTTTATACTGAATGCATATTGCTTTCTCACCATCAAAAAGTCAAAAAATCATAGATCAAACAGTCTTAAGTTGGGGATTGTCTGTATTCTAGTTATAGCCCAGCTGTGACAATTGTATATAAAATCAGGCAAATTTTCTTAATTGCTTTGTCAATAAGCAAAATAGGCAAAGTAATCCTTGCCTGTGGCTCTGTAGAACACAATCGTAATTTTCTTTGAAGAATCTGATACTTCTTGTAAAATGGTAAAGAATGATAACTTCAGCTTGGACCACTGTACCTGGTTATTGTGAAGATCAGACAATACAAAGGAAAACATTTTGGCGACTTTGTCTTCAAAGCTGGTTTTAAATGTCTGAGAAGATCAGCTGTATTCCCACTAAGGTTTTGCCAGGTTGGTCATTTCCTGTTGCTCCATCTTCATAGGACAGGGTTTCTAAGTCTCTGTAGACCCTCCAAATCTAGTTGGTCTATAGGCTGGTGAATGGGTTGTAATCATCCACAACATATATGCAGAACATTCATCAATCTCAGATTTTCCAATTCTGGTAGGGAGACAATAGGACGGGGAGTGACTTCCAGGATTTGAGTCTCTCAGAATTCGGCATTTTATAAATAGGATAACCACATGTCAGTGTACGTAAGTTATTCCAATGCCTTCTGCTTGCACTTGGAATACAATCTAGACTTGTTACTGAAGACTGCCAGCATTCACATGCTCTGGCCTTGGCCTACCTTGAACAACCTGCATTATGATCTAGTAGTATGGACTTTCTGTTCTTCATATATGCCAAAACCATTCTTGCCCTGGGGCTTTTGTTCCTATCTTCCCTCCTCCTGTAATGCTCTTCCCCTAAACCTTTGCATGGCTGGCTGTCATGCCTTCATCCTCATTCCTTTCTCAACTCAAAGATAACTTCCTTAAAGAGGACTTTCCCGATTATGCTGTCTCAGGTTCCCTCCTTTGCCCCCATCACCATCTCCTTCATTTATAGCTCTTATCACAATCTGCAATTGAATATTGCATTGTTTCATTCACTTGTTTACTGTGTACCTTTTCAATAGAATGAAACCTGTTCTCCCAGTGTGATATTCCAAATACTTAACAACTAGTATCACATGGCACTAATCAGTTGGAGTTGATACTGGCCAAAGTCTCAGATCAGGGTGCAGGCAGCCTTCTTTCTGTCCTTTAACCCTTAGGTTGCTGCCATGTGGGGACGTCTGGGAGTCCTGAGGGAGGAGATAGAGTAATTAGGGCAATGCATGTGAAGTAATGGTTAGTCATTGTTACTGTGAAAATATTTCCGTATTTTATTTTTTTTTAATTTTATTTATTTATTTGAGAGATTGAGAGAGCGTGAGGGAGTGCAAGTCAGGGGAGGGACAAAGGAAGATGGAGAGAGAGAATCAAGCAGACTCTGTGCTGAGCACGGAGCCCAGCATGGGGCTCGGTCCCACAACCCTGAGATCATGACCTGAGCCTATATCAAGAGTCAGCCCCTCAACCAACTACGCCACCCAGGCACCCTGAAAATATTTCCTTATTTTAGCAATCAGTAGGCCACTGGTTTGTAGTGGTTAAATCTCAATTTATCTTAGGATTTCAGGACCTAGAACAGTGACTGGAACATAGCAGTCTCTCATATGGTGAATTACTTGAGTATCATCAAGTCCACCTACTACTTTCTCCAACTTGATGCTAGTGAAGAGTTGTAAGTGCCCCGGGTTTATGGGTTATTGATGGGGGTAAGTACTGGTGTATTTAGGCCATGGATTTTGGTTTAATAATAACTAATATTTGTAACTCTTCATAGTTTACAAAATCTACACATCAATTATCTCATTTTGTCTTCACAACTATCCTGAGAGGGTAGCAGGACAAGAATTATTCATTTTTCAGTTAAGTAAACTCAGGCTCCTCTAAGTCAAGTGATGACTAAAGGGTGGGCAGAGCTGGGAAATAACTCCTGTCTTCTGGGCTGGGCCTCTGTTCTTTCCATCCAGCTGGATGGATCTGAGCCTGAGCATGGAAGCAGCCACTGGATATACATGTAAAGATTCTGGCCTCCACGAGTAGGATTATATATACGCCTTTCTACAACAACTTTGGCTGGGTTGCAAAATAGAGGATTTGAAGCAGGATTGACCAACCTATAAGGGAGGATCTAGAGGGCCCTAGAAACCCTGTCTAAGAGTTTGGAGGAACAGTTAATGACCAATCTGGAAAAGCCTTAATAGAACTATAGTCGATCTTTTCAGACACTTAAAAACCAGTCTTAAAGACAAGATTGCCAAGACTTTTTCTCAGCAAGTTCACAGGGCAGAGTTAATACCAACAGTGAAAAGTAATTACAAAAATCAGGGTTTTTTGGGTTTTGTTTTTTTATTTTATTTTTTCAGATTCCAATATAGTTAACATATGGTATTATATTAGTTTCAGGTGTATAGTATAGTGAGTCAACAATTCTACCCATTACTCAGTGCTCATCATAATAAGTATACTAAAATTATACATTTAAAAATGAGAAGTAATGTAGATCAGGGCAGCATTTACCAAAATATAGTACATACAAAATGGTGCTAAGAAACAGTCTTTATTTAGAACATGGTTGAAAACTTTGAAACTTTTATTTATTATGAATTTATCTAAATATTTTAATATTCAGTAATATCTAATAATGCAATATTTTACTATTTTAAAAATTTTTAAATATTTAATAAATAAAATTTTAAATTTTTAAAAATATTTAAGTTTAATAATTTAATAATATTTAATAATAAATTATTATGTAATATATATGAGAGAAAGTACATAATGAGTAGACAAATTTTGCAATTTCAAATATTTAAGAAGTGTAGCTAAAATAAGTTTTTTTAAAAAATGAAACAAAAAAATTTTAAAAAATGAAACAAGATCACTTAAGGAGAATTTTTTTTAAGATTGATTCTTTCTTTCAGAAAATGAGATGTTCGTCAAAGATTACACACTTCCAGGTACAGAATGAATATATTCTAAGGATCCAATGTACAGCAGAGTGGCTAGTTAACAATACTGTATTGTATATTTGAAAGTTACTAAAAGAGTAGATCTTAAATGTTCTCAGTACGAACAAAAGTAATTATGCAAGGTGTTGGATG